>NW_023658153.1:77061-81914 GCF_015228065.2 Penaeus monodon
TATATATATATATAATATCCCTATATATACAGATGTTATATATATCTATCTCTACTATATATATCTCATTCATATATCATCTCTCTCCCTATATATATATTATATATGTCTCTATATATCTTTCAATCGTGCTTCGGTCTATTATATATATATATAATAATATATTTATATATACATATATGCATTATACATAATATTCACAACATATAGATATATAGATATATATATATATATATCTATATATATGTATATATTATATATATATGTATATATAATATATATATATACTATATATACAAAAAAACAAAAATTTAAAAAAAAATTGGGTTTTTTTTTTTTAATCTATCTATATATATATATCTATCTTATAAATATATATATATCTCATATATGTATATATATATATATAATAGATATTATATTATATATATATATAAATATCTATTATATCTCTGTTATATATCTATATCTATATATACTATATAATATCCATATCTATAATATATATATATCTTATAGGCATATAATATACACATATATTACAGATATATGTGTAATTATATATGTTAATATAGTATATAATCTATATATATATGACTATATGTATATATATGTATATATGTATTAATGTATATATGTATACATTATGGTATAATATATGTAAAGGTTCTATATAATATAAGATATATATTAATATATATATATGTGTGGTGTGTTGTGGTGTTGTGTGTGTTGTGTGGTGTGTGTGTGTTGTGTGTGTGTGTGGTATGTGTGTGGTGTGTGTGTGTGCGTGTGTGTGTGGTATGTGTGTTTTTATTTCTAACCGAAACCAATCCAAGCCTCCCCAAACCTAACCAAGCTAACCTAAACCTAACGCAAACTTTAGAATAAACCTAATCGAACCTAACCGAAACCTAACACCAACCTAAGCTAAACTAAAACCCAAACTAACCCAAACCTAACTCAAGCCTACACTAAATCTAACCCAAACTAACCCAAACTACCTAAACCTACTCCAAAACCTAACCCTAACCAAACATACCAAACCTCAAACCCCCCCCCAACACCTAACCAAATTAACACAAACTCACACAAACGTACCCAACCGAACCCAAACCCAATGGAAACCTAACCTAACCGATACCCAAACTCTAACCTTAAACCTAACCCAACCTGACCCAACATGGAGCGAAACCTAACCAACACTAATCCCAACCCACCCAACACTAACACAAACCGACCTAAACCTAACACACCTAACCCAAACCTAACCCAAACTTAACACAAACCTAACACAAAACGTAACCAAACCTAACCCAAACTAACTAAGCCTACCCCACATAACCCAACCTAACCTAAAACCTAACACAAATCTCCCCCCTAAGCCAACCTACCTAAACCTAACAACAAACCTACCAAAGACTAACTAACCTAACTCACATGTACCAACATAACCCAAACTACCCCAAAAACCGAACCCAAATCTAACCCAAACCTAACCCAAACCTACCACAAAACCTAACCTAAATCTAAACCAAACCTAACTTCAACCTACCCAACCTAAACCCAAACCTAACCTAAACCTAACCAAACCTAACCCAAACCTATCCGAAACCTAACCCATACCTACCCTAAACCTAATCAAATCAAACCCAAAGCCTAATCCAAACCTACTAACATAACCCAAACCTAAACCCAAACCTAACCAAACCTAACCTAAACCTAACGATCCTAAACCAAAGCCTAAACTAACCAACCTATCCTAAACCCTAACCTAACCTAACCTACACCAACCTAGAACCTATCCTAAACTAACGTAAACCTCTCCTAAACATATCCTAGCTATCCTAAACCTATCCTAAACATAACCTAAAAATAACCTTAATATAACATAACCTAAAAACCTAGGTATCCTTGCTTTTTGCAAACTTCGTAAACTAATATATATATATATTTATGAGTGTGTGTGTGTGTGTGTATTTGTGTGTGGTTTTTGGTGTGTGTGAGTTTGTTGTGTGTGTGTGTGTTGGGGTGGTGTTTTCTACAAAATTTATATACGGGTCGATATTATATGATAATATGTATATACTAATATTGTATATATATAAATTTATATAATTTTAATTTAATATTATATATATAATATATAAATATATATATATATATATATATATATATATTATATAAAATATATAATATATAACATTTAATGATGCATTTTTATGTATATATATATTAAAATTTATATATTATATATATAATATATATTCATATTTTCCTTTTGGTGAGCATATACGATATATATGTTATACACACACACACACACAACACACACACACGCACGCACACCACACACCCAACACACCAACCACACACACACACACGCACCCCAACACAATAAATATATTATATTATATATTTTATAATATATATATATTATAATATTATATTATTGCGTTGCCATGGGTGTCCAAGCCAGCTTAGTCAGTCCCCGGGAAAAATAGAGTTTGTGACTTGAAAAAAAAAACCCCCGGGGCGGAAGGGAATGGAAAAAACCAAGTTTAAAATTTGCTAAGAAAAATTATGGAACCCCATGATCGTCAAGGCCGCGGTGACCGAAGGTTAGAGCGTGGGACTAAAGACTGTTACGAGGGCAATCTAAATTCGGGGGTTCGAGTCACGACCCCCGCGTTTTTCCCTGGCAAGGAAAATTTACTTGATTGCCTACCTACCACTGGGGACCCAAACCAGCCCCAAATCATGCTGGGCCCAACCCGGAAAGTAGAGGAAAGATTTCTAAAACGGAAAAACCGCACCCCGTGGAAAAGGAACGGGGGGCCCTACCACGTCTCACTCCAAGAGTATCACAAAATGAAAAATACTATTAAATGCAGTGTGACCTCGGGGCTAGAAAACCTATCGTTAAAAAAGAATAACACACCACACAAAACACAAACACACAACACACAACACAATATAATTATATATATTAATAATATATATATAATTATATATATATATATGTGTGTGTGTGTGTGTGTGTGTTGTATCTATATTCATATTATAAAAATGATTGTAATATATTATATATAATATATAAAGTTAATAGATATATTTATATATATATAAAAAATTTTTTACATAAATATTAAAATATTATATATAATTATATTATAATATTATATATATATTAAAATTTAACATATTATGCACGTATTTTCTCTCTTCTCTCTGTATATATAATATATATATAATATATAATAAAATATATATATAAGATAGATTTTATATTAAAATATAAATATTATATATATATTATATTATATAATATATTATAGTTTATTTTATACATACACATATTAGTATATATATAATATATATATTATAAAATAAATATATTAATAATATATACACACACATATATATGTGGTGATATATATTATTATTTATATATATTTATATATAATATAATATATATATTTAACACACACACAAAACACACACACCAAACACCACGCACACACACAACACACCACCACACACACACACACAACACAACACCAGACCACACACAACACACAACAAACAATATATATATATTATAAAATATATATATATAAAATATATATGTGTGTTGTGTGGTGTGTGGTGTGTGTGTTTGTTGGTGTGGTGGTGTTGGGTGTGTGTCGGTTGTGCGTGTTGGGGTGTGTGTTGTGTTTGTGTGGGTGTGTGTGATGTGTTGATGTGTGTGTGTGTTTGTTTGTTTATGTGGTGTGTGTGTGTCTATATAATATATATATATATATATATATATTTATAATATAAATTACTACACACACCACACACCACACGAACCACACACACCACAGCAAAATAATTCTTTTTTTCTATTTAAAAAGTAGGTAGTTAGTGGTGGGTCTGAGCCGCCGTGGCAAGCATGATATGAATTGAGTTTTTATGTTGTGATGTGAGTACGTGGGAGGGCCCGTTTCCCTTTCACGGGGTGCCGGTGTTAGATTGGGGAAAATTCTCTCTTTTTATCCCGGGGTTGGGGCCAGCACTGACTTGGGTTGGTTGGCCCCCCCAGGGCTAGGGAGGCAATCGAGGTGAAGTTCCTTGCCCCAAAAGAACAATGCGCGGCGTTTACTCGAACCCCCGAAATCAATTGGTCGTGCCATCTTGAGCCGATCTCCAACCATCGGCCACCCAGGCCTGAGATCATGGCTTCATGATATAAATACACACACACACACCACACACACACAAACAAAACACCACACACACACAACACACCACACACACACCACAACATATATATATATATTATAATTATATATATATTTATATATGTATATATTTAATATATAATAATATATTATATATATATTATATATATATATATATATATATATATAATATATTATAAAATATAATAAATTATAAAAAATAGAATTATATTATATATATTATTTAAATTATATATATATTATATTATATAATATTTATATTATATATATATATGTCTATGTTGTGTGTTTGGTGTGTGTATGTGTAATTTTTGTGTGTGGTGTCACACAAAAATAAAGTATATCATTATATTTTAAAAAATATATTAATATATATAATTAAATATAATTATATACAATATATATACAAAATATTATTAAATAAAATATTAATAAATATGTATATTTATACATATTTAATATATATATTTTAAAATAATATATATAATGTTATATATATGTAATTTATATATATATAATTTTTATAAAAATATTTTAAAAATTATATATAGTATTACAATATTGTGTTTGTTAGACACACACCACACAATTACCATACACCACGCA
>NW_023658153.1:82014-88895 GCF_015228065.2 Penaeus monodon
AATCCAAAAAATAACAGGAATTGTCTCCATATATAATAAAAAAGGTAAAAGAAAATAATTCCCAAAAGTCGAAAAAGCCGCAAAATCTACCGAAATATAGCCTTTTGAGAGTATACTCCAAAATGACGTTTTTACGATTTCTCTGATGATTTTGGCAATTATTAGGGTAATAATGATAATAATTCGCAAAATCGTATTAATCATGACAATAATGAGGAAAAAAGTGAGAATAAAGAGAATTTTGATAACATTTGATGATTATTAATATTATCAATATTATCATTATTATTATTATTATTACTATTATTATTATTATTATTATTATTATTATTATTATTATTATTATTATTTATTATCTTAATTTTTTTTTTTTTACTAGTAGTATAATTGCAAAATTAATTATTATAACAGTAATAATTACTGTAATAACGATATTAATTAAAATAATGATATTGATAATTATTATAATATCGTTATTATTGTTATTATTATTGTTATTTCTATTATTATTGTTGTTGTTATTAGTATAGTTGTAAAATTATATATTATAACTGCAATAATTGCAATAATAATGATAATAATTATAATAATGATGATAATAATTGCAATGATGATGATAATAATTGCAATAATGAGTATAATAATTGCAATAATGATGATAATAATTGCAATACTGATGATAATAATTGCAATAATGATGATAATGATGATAATGATGATGATAATGATAATATTGATGATAATCATGATAATAATGATGATAATTACAGGAATTGTCTCCATATATAATAAAAAAGGTAAAAGAAAATAATTCCCAAAAGTCGAAAAAGCGGCAAAATCTAGCGAAATATAGCCTTTTGAGAGTATACTCCAAAATGACGTTTTTTCGATTTCTCTGATGATTTTGGCAATTATTAGGGTAATAATGATAATAATTACTAAAATCGTATTGATCATGACAATAATGAGGATAAAAGTGAGAATAAAGAGAATTTTGATAACATTTGATGATTATTAATATTATCAATATTATCATCATCATCATTATTATTATTATTATTATTATTATTATTATTATTATTATTATTATTATTATTATTATTATTATTATTGTTATTATTATTATTGTTATTATTATTATTATTATTATTATTATTATTATTATTATTATTATTATTATTATTATTATTATTATCAGTTTTACTAGTAGTATAATTGCAAAAATAATTATTATAACAGTAATAATTACTGTAATAACGATATTAATTAAAATAATGATATACGTAATTATTATAATATCGTTATTATTGTTATTATTATTGTTATTTCTATTATTATCGTTGTTGTTATTAGTATAGTTACAAAATTATATAATATAACTGCAATAATTGCAATAATAATGATAATAATTGCAATAATGATGATAATAATTGCAATAATGATGATAATAATTGCAATAATGATGATAATGATAATGATAATGATAATATTGATGATAATCATGATAATAATGATGATAATAACAGGAATTGTCTCCATATATAATAAAAAAAGGTAAAAGAAAATAATTCCAAAAGTCGAAAAAGCGGCAAAATCTAGCGAAATATAGCCTTTTGAGAGTATACTCCAAAATGACGTTTTTTCGATATCTCTGATGATTTTGGCAATTATTAGGGTAATAATAATAATAATTACCAAAATCGTATTAATCATGACAATAATGAGGATAAAAGTGAGAATAAAGAGAATTTTGATAACATTTGATGATTATTAATATTATCAATATTATCAATATTATTATTATTATTACTATTATTATTATTATTATTATTATTATTATTATTATTATTATTATTATTATTATTATTATTATTATTATCATTATTATTATCATTATTATAATATCGTTATTAATATTATTATTGTTATTATTATCATTATCATCATTTTTCCTAGTAGTATAATTGCAAAAATAATTATATAACAGTATTAATTACTGTAATAACGATATTAATTAAAATAATGATATAGATAATTATTATAATATCGTTATTATTGTAATTATTATTGTTATTTCTATTATCATTGTTGTTGTTATTAGTATAGTTGCAAAATTATATATTATAACTGCAATAATTGCAATAATAATGATAATAATTGCAATAATGATCATAATAATTGCAATAATGTGATAATAATTGCAATAATGATGACAATGATGATGATAATGATAATAATGATGATAATCATGATAATAATGATGATAATAACAGGAATTGTCTCCATATACAATTAAAAAAAGGTAAAAGAAAATAATTCCCAAAAGTCAAAAAAGCGGCAAAATCTAGCGAAATATAGCCTTTTGAGAGTATACTCTCAAATGACGTTTTTTCGATTTCTCTGATGATTTTGGCAATTATTAGGGTAATAATGATAATAATTACCAAAATCGTATTAATCATGACAATAATGAGGATAAAAGTGAGAATAAAGAGAATTTTGATAACATTTGATGATTATTAATATTATCAATATTATTATTATTATTATTATTATTATTATTATTATTATTATTATTATTATTATTATTATTATTATTATTAATATTGTTATTATTATTATTGTTATTATTATTATTATTATTATTATTATTATTATTATAATATCGTTATTAATATTATTATTGTTATTATTATCATTATTATCATTTTTACTAGTAGTATAATTGCAAAAATTATTATAACAGTAATAATTACTGTAATAACGATATTAATTAAAATAATGATATAGATAATTATCATAATATCGTTATTATGTTATATTATGTTATTTCTATTATTATTGTTGTTGTATTAGTATAGTTGCAAAATTATATATTATGACTGCAATAATTGCAATAATAATGATAATAATTGCAATAATGATGATAATAATTGCAATAATGATGATAATAATTGCAATAATGATGATAATGATGATAATGATGATGATAATGATAATATTGGTATAATCATGATAATAATGATGAGAATAACAGGAATTGTCTCCATATATAATAAAAAAAAAGGGTAAAAGAAAATAATTCCCAAAAGTCGAAAAAGCGGCCAAATATAGCGAAATATAGCCTTTTGAGAGTATACTCCAAAATGAAGTTTTTTCGATTTCTCTGATGATTTTGGCAATTATTAGTGTAATAATGATAATAATTACCAAAATCGTATTAATCATGACAATAATGAGGATAAAAGTGAGAATAAAGAGAGTTTTGATAACATTTAATGATTATTAATATTATCAATATTATCATTATTATTATTATTATTACTATTAATATTATTATTATTATTATCATTATTATTATTATATATCGTTATTAATATTATTATTGTTATTATTATCATTATTATCATTTTTACTAGTATATAATTGCAAAAATTATTATAACAGTAATAATTACTGTAATAACAATATTAATTAAAATAATGATATAGATAATTATTATAATATCGGTATTATTATTATTATTATTGTTATTTCTATTATTATTGTTGTTGTTATTAGTATAGTTGCAAAATTATATATTATACCTGCAATAATTGCAATAATAATGATAATAATTGTCAATAATGATGATAATGATGATATAATGTAATATATTGATGATATAATCATGATAATAATGATGATAATAACAGGAATTGTCTCCATATATAATAAAAAAAAGGTAAAAGAATAATAAGTCCCAAAAGTCGAAAAAGTTGAAAATTTTGCGAAATATAGCCTTATGAGAGTTACTCCAAAATGAAGTTTTTTCGATTTCTCTGATGATTTTGGCAATTATTAGGGTAATAATGATAATAATTACCAAAATCGTATTAATCATGACAATAATGAGGATAAAAGTGAGAATAAAGAGAATTTTGATAACATTTTATGATTATTAATATTATCAATATTATCATTATTATTATTATTATTACTATTATTATTATTATTATTGTTATTATGTATTATTATTATTATTATATTATTATTATTATTATTATTAATTATTATTATTATTATTATTATTATATTATTATATCATTATTATTTCATTATTATCTATTATATATCGTTATTAATATTATTATTGTTATTATTATCATTATTATCATTTTTACTGGTAGTATAATTGCAAAAATAATTATTATAACAGTAAAAATTACTGTAATAACAATATTAATTAAAATAATGATATAGATAATTATTATATATCGTTATTATTATTATTATTATTGTTATTTCTATTATTATTGTTGTTGTTATTAGTATAGTTGCAAATATTATATATTATACTGTCAATAATTGCAATAATAATGATAATAATTGCAATAATGATGATAATAATTGCAATAATGATGATATAATTGATATGTAATAATTGCAATAATATGATAATGTGATAATGATATGATAATGATAATATTGATGATATACATGATAATAATGATGATAATAACAGGAATTGTCTCAATATATAATAAAAAAGGTACAAAAGAAAATAATTCCCAAAAGTCGAAAAACGTGAAAATTTAGCGAAATATAGCCTTTTGAGAGAGATAATCCCAAAATGAGTTTTTTCGATTTTTCTGATGATTTTGGCAATTATTAGGGTAATATGATAATAATTACCAAAATCGTATTAATCATGACAATAATGAGGATAAAAGTGAGAATAAAGAGAATTTTGATAACATTGATGATTATTATATTATCAATATTATCATTATTATTATTATTATTACTATTATTTTATTTTATTATTATTATTATTATCTTTATTATTATTTATTAATTATTATTATTATTATTATTATTATTATTATTATTATATCGTTATTAATATAATTGAATAAATAATTATTATATACGTTATTACTGTATTAATATTATTAATTATAATTATATAGTTTTTTATTATATAATGCAATATTAATATTTATTAACGATTAATTGAATAATATGTTAATCAATAATGTGATAATATTTCATTAATATATAATAATTGCAATTATGATGATAATAATGATAATGATGATATAATTGCAATAATATTGATAATAATTGCATATAATAGATGGATAATAATTCAGGAATATCTCATATATAATAATAAAGGTAAAGAAATAATTCCCAAAAGTGAAAAAGAGGAAAATATAGCGAAATTAGCATATTTGAGATGATCCAAATGACGTTTTTTCGATATCTCTGATGATTTTGGCAATTATTAAAGGTAATAATGATAATAAAAATCGTATTAATCATGCAATAATGGGCATAAAATGGAATAAAGAGATTTTTGATAAATATCATTAATGACTATTATTTCGATTATTATTATATTTATCATTATTAGTATTATTATTATTATAATTATTATTATTATTATTATTATTATTATCATTGTTTTGTTATTATTATTATTATTATTATTATTATTATTATTATTATTATTATAATATCGTTATTAATATTATTATTGTTATTATTATCATTTTTATCATTTTTACTAGTAGTATAATTGCAAAAATAATTATTATAACAGTAATAATTACTGTAATAACGATATTAATTAAAATAATGATATAGATAATTATTATAATATCGTTATTATTGTTATTATTATTGTTATTTCTATTATTATTGTTGTTTTTATTAGTATAGTTTGCAAAATTATATATTATAACTGCAATAATTGCAATAATAATGATAATAATTGCAATAATGATGATAATAATTGCAATAATGATGATAATAATTGCAATAATGATGATAATGATGATGATAATGATAATATTGAAGATAATCATGATAATAATGATGATAATAACAGGAATTGTCTCCATATATAATAAAAAAGGTAAAAGAAAAAAATTCCCAAAAGTCGAAAAAGCGGCAAAATCTAGCGAAATATAGACTTTTGAGAGTAGACTCCAAAATGACGTTTTTTCAATTTCTCTGATGATTTTGGCAATTATTAGGGTAATAATGATAATAATTACGAAAATCGTATTAATAATGACAATAATGAGGATAAAATTGAGAATAAAGAGAATATTGATAACATTTGATGATTATTAATATTATCAATATTATCATTATTATTATTATTATTACTGTTATTATTATTATTATTATTATTATTATTATTATTATTATTATTATTATTATTATTATTATTATTATTATTATTATCATTATTATTATTGTTATTATAATATCGTTATTAATGTTATTATTGTTATTATTATCATTATTATCATTTTTTCTAGTAGTATAATTGCAAAAATAATTATTATAACAGTAATAATTACTGTAATCACTATATTAATTAAAATAATGATATAGATAATTAATATAATATCGTTATTGTTGTTATTATTATTGTTATTTCTATTATTATTGTTGTTGTTATTAGTATAGTTGCAAAATAATATATTATAACTGCAATAATTGCAATAATAATGATAATAATTGCAATAATGCTTATAATAATTGCAATAATGATGATAATAATTGCAATAATGATGATAATGATGATAATGATAATATTGATGATAATCATGGTAATAATGATGATAAAACAGGAATTGTCTCCATATATAATAAAAAAAGGTAAAGAAAATAATTCCCAAAGTCGAAAAGCGGCAAATCTAGCGAAATATAGCCTATTGAGAGTATACTCCAAATGACGTTTTTCGATTTTTCTGATGATTTGGCAATTATTAGGGTAATAATGATAATAATACCAAAATCGTATTAATCATGCAATAATGAGGATAAAAGTGAGAATAAAAGAATTTGATAACATTTGATGCAATTATTAATTACATTATTAT
>NW_023658154.1:5000-10000 GCF_015228065.2 Penaeus monodon
GCTATTTTTTTAATCCGACACCTTTGGTAAAAAGGGGGGAAATTTTAAAAAAACAGTAATTATATATAATTTTTAATTGTGTATTTTTATTGTAAAATCCAATACATTTTGAAGATTGCAGACTGGATATCAATACTGCGCGTATTCCTTTTATCTTGAAAACTTTATGGATATGCCACTTTCCAACAAGAGGGGAATATCACGTAGCATATGGCAGCTCTCTTTATCCAACTCTTACCTCCTTTTATGAGAATTTTCGTTCATGTTCTTTTTTTATATCATTAAAATCTGGTTGATAAAATATTAGTCATTATTCTTTTTGCCTATGCCCTTTCCCAACCTAGAAGCTTTTAAAAAAGACAGATTGGTTCACAGAATATATGCGACTGACCCCAAGTAAACTCATGGAGTGAAACGAGTTGTATGGGATTAATTTAAATATATTGATACATTTCTGATTATCATTGTTGCAACCATTATCATTTTTATTATCATTATCATCATTGTTACTACTACTGTTATCAATATACAATCAACCATCAAATTCAGGTCAGGAAAGGCCTAAATCCTTTCTAGAAAGTTTTTCCTCGAACACTTACATCTACAATGAGTTCTGTATCACCTTTATCAGCAGCAAAGAGAAAGGAAAGGGCAAAGAATCAGAGTCAAGAGAGATTTTGCGCAACAGCGGCTGAAAAAAATAGTACACTTTTTCATATACATACAATGTATGTATATGAATAATGTTGTTCGGGTTTTGAAAGAATATGGCTGCATTTTGGTAATTCTTTACGTTTTATAGTATTCCTTTGTAGATTGAGGGTCCAGGTATAGGTATGTATGCCCCATCTAAAGCACTAACTACCCTATTAAAACTAGTTTTTTTCTACGTATTTCCTCGGCCTTCCAGAAACACCCCTGGCTTTCGCGGTAACATGATAACACCGAAAATAATGCTGCGATAAAGTAATGCTATTTGCCCAACTCTGCCCTTACAGCTGCATTCCTGCATCACCTGGACGGCCCCAGACAGTTTTTTTTTACAGGGAAGAGTAAGTTAATGTCTTCCTTCTCTGCGGGTTTTCCTTACATAAGGAATGCCTTTAAATTTTTTTCTCCCTGTACGCTCTTTCCGGTTGTTTTCTTTTCTCTTTTATTGTATTCCCGATGTTTTCAGTTCAGAATGGAGTTTCTTTTTCTCCTAGTCCTTTTATACGCGGCTGGGGAAAGGGGTTTTTCTCCCCACTCCCGTCAGCGGCAGAGGAGGGGATGAACGGTGTTTTTTGCTTTCAATTCTTCCTCTCTTCTAGCCTACTCTATTACAGATTTGATGGCCTGAGCAAGGACATCGATTTTCCCCACCCTTTTTCCTCGCCCGGTGCTCATTTTGGAGGCGTATGGTTCATCAGGAGTGAAGGGTATTTATTACTGTGAACACCAAGGGCTTCAACCTTTTCAGCGTTGACAACTTATTCTTCAGGTTGGACGGGACATTTTACGAACTGTCCGAGTCTGGCTCTCGCGACTTTAGCAGGGATACATCGCGTCCACTAAAACTCCCTTTGCCCCGAGCGGCCAGCACAGCTGAGCGAGAGACCCCACAGGTGGCGGCCAGGAAAAGGGCCCTCCTTGCCAAACTTCCGGGTCGTCGGGCGTGTGCACACCTTGACGTCAGGGAAGGTACTGACTGTGTGGGCGCTCAGGTCGAGGGAAACTCGGGAACTGTCAACCGCTAGAAGTTCAAAAGCACAAAATCGGATCTAAAGGAGAGAGCATTAGTATACCCATCCTTTACAAGAGACAGCAGGCAAGTACATGACTGCATATCTCAGGAATATATAGGACGAGTGACCACGACCTCCAAAAAAAAATAATAATAACAAATAAAAAATAAAAAAAAAATAAAAATAAGAACGAAAAATAAGAAGCTTAATTAATTGAAAACCCTAAACAAACCTAAAGTTTAAAAACCAAAAACTCGAAAAGGCTTTAAGCAAAATGAAATGAACGTAAAAACAAAATGCCCTCAAAGTAAAACTTTAAACTAGAAAACCATACCTTAAAGCTATACTTAATACACACATAACCTTAAAACGGAACTTTTCAACTAAAAACATTCCAGAAAAATAAACACGGCCGCCCCTGCTAGAAGAATAAAAGCATTACAGGATTACAGCATTATGAAAAATAAAAAGTAAAAAAGGAGGGATCTCGGGCAGGTAACTACTGAAGTGGTAGTTCAGCGACCCTCTGGAAAGCTTTTGGGCAGGTCGGCAGAGCTCGTTGTTCGGCCTACGTCAGTCTCACTCGGAGCTCACACATCCTTTATATATTGCTTAGGGTCTGCAGGGATGGCTGCAAAAAACGTGTCTTTCTGTGAAAGAGATTATACCTTACTCTCCCACGTCTATTACGACAAAGTTGGGAAGACGTACTGCTGAAAGCAACATCGTTGTCCCGGGGCTCCGTGTTGTCAGGAAACCTGGTAAACGTGATTAGGGCTATTTGTATTGACGCGTCCGGAAGGTGGGCTCCTGCTCGACAGGTGCGCTGGTACGCGTGCATCTGTGTCCTGTGGCTAAAACCATCAAGTCCCGAAGACCTTTCACTAATGCTGAAAGGGACACCATGTTGCAGAGTTACCTCCACGCCAAGTTTTAACAAGCATCGGCCCCATCTCCTGGTTCCTTCCGTATAAGAGCTCCTCCACAAAGGTGGCGGAAACCACCGGGTGATCACGTTCCTCAAGCATCCCAACGAGTTTAGAGTTCCTGGTTCTTCACCTTGTTTCCTCAAACTTAAATGTAACGGGGATCAAGCCTCCTCCCAGCTCATCGAAAAGTGTCTTCTCGTGGGACTAAATCTCGCTCCAAGCCAGTGCTTCTGCTGCTCCAGCTTTTTTTCCTGCAACAGCTTTCCCCTTATCATCTCTTCCCAAAACCATCTTGACGTGGGAAAGTGCTAAACGCAAAGACACCCTTTTTAAAGCGTCTCTCTACATTATCTCTATCATGTAAGCATCACCTTGTAATGGTTACCACGTACATGGCTGTAATAATCAATGTTAATATAGGCACGGTTATTCTCCACTATGCACGTACGCAAATCACTGCAGTAATCACGGTAGACAAAATAAGAAAGTCCAGTTAACACGCACGGTGTGCACTTCACATTAAACACGGGAAGCACAATAGTAAATACAGTTATCACATAAACGCATGTAAATAATTTACAACGGGAAGCACAATCTCAAATCGCAGATACACAGCACGGGCACGATCAAAGGCCAAATTACTTTCCATGTATTACATCGAATACTTCATCGTTAATCACGCAAAACCAAAATGCAGCACTAGTACAGCTAATTGAGTTACTAGGTACGACACTACCATCAGCACATCGGTTAAATGCGTATGCACATCTTTAATTAAACATCAACCCCAAGCCTATCACTGGCTATGTGCGCTCTCAGATATCACCACACTATAGAAGATGGATGGTTGCACATCTTCTATTTGAAGATTTTGGGAGAATTTGTTGTTGGCTTGCTTGCTTGCTTGAGATTTGCGAGTTCTGGCTTTCGCCCGGCCTTTCACTTATGGGCCCCGCCTGTGTCAGCTTTTTATGGCTGTCTCATTTGTTGGGCTGACACTCGGTGCTTTTCCGTGGCGGGGGGATTGCCAGCAGGCCCCTCCTGTAGCCGTGGTTAAGCAAACTCGCATAATCTCTTTACCAGCACGACGGCTGTGTTCTGTGGGGTTTTTTCTTAGAATTGCGTGTGCACGCAAATTTTCCAAGTATGTACCATGTGGCGTTCGGCTCGCCGCAATGCTGCAACACCTCTCTTCACGTTCTATGGTTTGTATATCTGCCATGCACAGTGGGAACCTAGGCGCATTCTGTGCAGAATGACTTCGGTACCTCTGTTGTTTATTTCAGAGAGTGCCAATGGTTCATAGCCTGTGGCATCTGAGTACCAGCTGGGCCCAGGGGGAATATCTCGTTTCCTCTCTGTGAAGCTAGGAGGGAAAGGGGTTGGCCGTCACCGTACACTTCCTCCTAATAATTTCGGCTCTGATGTATTAAACATGGATTAGGGGCATACCCCGGCCCATTTCGGCTATCTGTCAGCAAGCTCTTGCCTCTGATCCCTATATGGCTGGGAAACCCCGTTTATGAAAAATTCTTCTACCCTTGGCAAGAATCCTTTGTGCTATTGTGCGGATGGTTGTCAGGAGGTAGATGTTGTCAGTCGGTGAGCGCTGCTGAAACGTCGACGGCTCCTTTGGAGTCTGTGTGTATGACCACGTGTCCTTCCCTCACGGACGCGTGGCTCAGTGTTCCCATGATAGCAACTGCCTCCTGCCCTTTGCGAGGAGGCGTTGTCTGGGTTACCCTCATGGATATTGTGGCCTCCCCTTTCTGCGAAGCCGGCGCTTGCAGTGGGGTCAGGGATCGACCGATCCATCCGTGTAATATTTTCTGCTCCCCGGAGGGTGATGGTTGCATGACCCTCTGGGTTTCTGCCTTTAGCTAGGCGTACAATATTCATTCTTTTTTGCTTGCCATTCATGACCGGAAATCTATCGAGGTTTTTTGCCCATGGCGGAAACTTCGACAAAATCAGGGTGTGGGGAGTCTATGCCCTTGGCCAGTAGCGGTTTCTTTGAGCTATGGCGTATTAGCACCCTGGCTGGTGAGACAGCCAGAGTTTTTGCAAACAGCTCGTTATCTTGTTCTAGGCTCTGACTATTTTGTGTCCCTTTGGCTTGTGTTCCTGGGAGCCTGGATGACCTTTGATAAATTGTGCTGCCGTTAGATCAATTCGTGAGGCCAAGGGGAGAAGGTTTTGTCCTCCACTAGGAGGTTGAGGACCTTCGCCCACCTTGGGGCACCCGAATGACCCCGGCGGCTTCGTTTTGGACTGTCTCCAATCGGTCTTTATATTTTCTCTTAATGCCAATCAGAGCGAGGAGGCATAGTCTACAATGGGCCTGACA
>NW_023658154.1:15000-20000 GCF_015228065.2 Penaeus monodon
CAAGCAAGTCCAGCAAACTAGACACAGCAGCAGCACCACAAGGACTGCCCAGTCCTTAGCCGACTGGAGCCTGCCGGCTCCCCCGTTGATCTCCGACTTCACTACCAACACCCAGCCATACCTGTGGGCACTCACACCCACAACAAATGGAGAGGAAACCGGGGAAGTACCGCCCCCTCTCTCTCCTCAGCTGTCTGGCCAAGACTGCCCAGGGATGGTACTGAACCGGGTTCAATGGAAAATGGGACCCCCACACGAACACCTCCACGGGTTCACCAGGGGGATGAGCACAGCGCACAGCATAGCCACTCTCTTGAGCAACAATAACACGGGCCCCATCTGTGGCGTATTCCCTTTACCTGGAGAAGGCTTTCGAATTTGGGAAGTCCTCTTGCCATTCAGGAGAGCCTGATCCATAAAGGAATCGAGGTAAGCTCTTGGCTTGGATAGGGGACTACTTTTGGAATAGAACAGCCAGAGTCAAATTCCCAAAGGGCACCTATCCCCAGCACATGCCACTAGAAAATGGAACGCCACAGGTGAGGCGTTCTCAGTCCAGCCCTTTATAACACACTAAAGACCAGTAACCCCAACATAAACCTCCCAGTGGGGTGCAAGATCATCTCCTATGCAGACGATCTTTCTATCATCTCCACTGGACAACACTGCCTAAACAAAACCCAGCGTTGTCTGGAATTGGTATCCCAGGAGTGTTGCAGGACAGGACTAAAGATCTCTGCACCAAATCCAAAGCCATGGGTCTGAGACAGAGAGTTCAAGGGACAAGTCTGAAAAACCAGGGAATGGGCTTGGAGTGGGTTCAGGAATACCTCTACCTTGGGTAAGGATAGACCGGACCCTCTCCTTCCGCCAGGAGTCCAGTACCCGATCGACCGAACAAAGGCAAGACTGTCTGTCATGAGAGCAATGAGTGGAAGACGCATAGGGGCCAGACACAGAGTACTAAGATCATTCTACGTACTGCTGTCAGGCCCATTGTAACTATGCCTCCCTCGCTCTGATTGGCATTAGAGAAAATATAAAGACCGTTGGAGACAGTCCAAAACGAAGCCCCCAGGGTCTTCTGGGTGCCCCAAGGTGGGCGAAGGTCCTCAACCTCCTAGTGGGACAAACCTTCTCCCCTTGGCCTCACGAATTGATCTAACGGCAGCACAATTCTTATCAAAGGTCATCCAGGCTCCCAGAACACAAGCCTAAGACACAAAATAGTCAGACGCCTAGAACAAGATAACGAGCTGTTTGCAAACACTCCTGGCTGTCTCACACAGCCAGGGGGCTAATACGCCATCAGCTCAAGAACCGCTACTGGCCAAGGGCATAGCTCCCCACACCCTGACTTGTCGAAGCTCCGCCATGGGCACAAACCTCGATAGAGTTCCCGGTCATGAGACTGGCAAGCAAAAAGAATGAATATTGTACGCCTAGCCTAAAGGCAGAAACCCGAGGGTCATTGCAACCATCACCCCTCCGGGGCGAACATATTACACGGATGGATCGGTCGATCCCTGACCCACCTGGGAAGCGCCGGGTTCGCAGCAAGGGATGCCACAATATCCATGAGGGTAACAGACACGCCTCCTCGCTACAGGCAAGGCAGTTGCTATCATGGGAACACTGAGCCACGCGTTCCCTGAGGGAAGGACACGTGGTCATACACACAGACTCCAAAGGGGCCGTCGACTGTCTTCAGCAGCGCTCACCGACTGACAACATCTACCTCCTACAACCATCCGCACAATAGCACAAAGGATTTCTTGCTCAGGGGAGAAGAATTATCATAAACGGGTTCCCGCCTATAGGGATCAGAGGCAATGAGCTTGCTGACAGATTAGCCGAAATCGGCCGGGGTATGCCCCCTAATCCATGTAATACATCAGAGCCGAAAATTACTTAGGAGAAGGTACGGTGACGGCCAACTCCTTCCTCCTGTAGCTTCACAGAGAGGAAACGAGATATTCCCCCTCGGCCAGCTGGTACTCAGATGCCACAGGCTATGAACCCTTGGCCCTCTCTGAAATAAAAAACAGAGGTACCGAAGTCATTCTGCACAGAAGCGCCTAGGTTACCACTGTGCATGGCAGATTTTACAAACCATAGAACGTGAAGAGAGGGGTTGCATGCATTGCGGCGAGCCGAACGCCACCTGGTACATTACTTGAGAATTGCGTGCACACGCATTCCTAAAACAAACCCCCAGAACACAGCCGTCGTGCTGGTAAAGAGATTATGCGAGATTCTTACACCACGGCCCACAGGACGCCTGCTGGCAATCCCACCGCCACGGTAAGCACCGGGGTGTCAGACCAACAATGAGACAGCCATAAAAAGCTGACACAGGCTGGGCCCTAAGTTGGGAAAAGGGCCCCGGGGGAAGCCAGAACTTCGCAATCTCAAGCAGCAAGCAAGCCCACAACAAAATTTTCCCCCCAAACTTCAAATAGAAGATGTGCAACCATCCATCTTCTATAGTGTGGTGATATCTGAAAAGCGCACATACCAGTGATAGTGCTTGTGTTGATGTTTAATTAAAGATCGTGCATACGCATTTAACCGATTGTGCTGATGGTATGTCGTACCTATAACTCAATTAGCTTTTACTAGTGCTGCATATTGTTGTTTTCGTGATTAACGATGAAGTATTTGATTAATACATGGAAAGTACGTTGGCCATTGATCGTGCCCGTGCTGTGTATCTGCGATTTGAGATTGTGCTTTCCGTTGTGACTTATTTTCATGCGTTTATGTGATAACTGTATTGTACTTATTGTGCTTCCCGTGCTTAATGTGAAGTGCACACCGTGCGTGTTGTAACTGGACTTTCTTATTTTTGTCTACGTGATTACTGCAGTGATTTGCGTACGTGCATAGTGGAGAAATAACCGTGCCTATATTACATTGATTATTACAGCCATGTACGTGCGTACATTACAAGGTGATGCTTACATGATAGAGATAATGTAGATGAGACGCATTAAAAGTGTCTTTGCAGTTTAGCACGTTACACGTCAAGATGGTGTTGGGAAGAGATGATAAGCGGAAGCTGTTGCAGGAAAAAAAGCTGGAGCAGCAGAGCACTGGCTTGGAGCGAGCATTTATGTACCACGAGAAGACACTTTTCGATGAGCTGGTGAGGAGGCTTGATCACGTTACACTGAAGTTACGAGAAACAGGTGAAGAACCAGGAACTCTAAACTCGTCTGAGGATGCTTGAGGAACGTGATCACCGGTGGTTTCGCCACCTTCTGTGGAGGAGCTCTTACTACGGAAGGAACCAGGAGATGGGACCGATGCTTGTTAAAACTTTGGCGTGGAGGTAACTCTGCAACATGGTGTCCCTTGCAGCATTAGTGAAGGTCTTCTGGACTTTGATGGTTATAGGCCACAGGACACAGATGCCACGCGTACCAGCTGCACTGTCTGAGCAGGAGCCGACCTTTCCGACGCGTCCAATACAATACCCTAATCACGTTTACCAGGTTACCTGACAACACGGAGCCAGGCACAACGATGTTGCTTTCAGCAGTACGTCTTCCCAACTTTGTCGTAATAGACGTGGGAGAGTAAGGTATAATCTCTTTCACAGAAAGACACGTTTATTGCAGCCATCCCTGCAGACCCTAAGCAATATATAAAGGATGTGTGAGCTCCCGAGTGAGACTGACGTAGGCCGACAACGAGCTCTGCCCGACCTGCCCAAAAGCTACCAGAGGGTCGCTGAACTACCACTTCATAGTTACCTGCCCGAGATCCCTCCTTTCTTACTTTCATTTTTCATAATGCTGTAATCCTGTAATGCTTTTATTTCTTCTAGCAGGGGCGGCCGTGTTTTATTTTTCTGGAATGTTCTTTTAGTTGAAAAGTTCCGTTTTAAGTTATGTGTGTATTTAAGTATAGCTTTAAGGTATGGTTTTCTTAGTTTAAAGTTTTACTTTTGAGTCATTTAGTTTTTACGTTCATTTCATTAGCTTAAAGCCTTTTCGAGTTTTGGTTTTAAGCTTAGGTTTGTTTAGTTGCAATTTAATTTTAAGCTTCTTATTTTTCGTTCTTATTTTTTATTATTTTTTTATTATTTATTTGTTATTATTATTTTTTTAGAGGTCGTGGTCACTCGTCCTATATATATTCCTGAGATATGCAGTCATGTACTTGCCTGCCGTCTCTTGTAAAGGATGGATATACTAATGCTCTCTCCTTTCAGATACGATTTTTGTGCTCTGAACTTCTAGTCGGTTGACAGTTCCTCGAGTTTCCCTCGACCTGAGCGCCCAACACAGTCAGTACCTTCCCCTGACGTCAAGGTGTGCACACGCCCGACGACCCGGAAGTTTGGCCAAGGAGGCCTTCTCCTGGCCCGCCACCTGTTGGGTCTCTCTCGCTCAGCTGTGCTGGCCGCTCGGTGGGCAAAGGGATTGTAGTGGACGCGATGTATCCCTGCTAAAGTCGCGAGAGCCCAGACTCGGACAGTTCGTAAAATGTCCCGTCCAACCTGAAGAATAAGTTGTCAACGCTGAAAAGGTTGAAGCCCTTGGTGTTCACAGTAATAAATACCCTTCACTCCTGATGACCATACGCCTCCAAACTGAGCACGGGCGAGGAAAGAGGGTGGGCAAACTCGATGTCCTTGCTCAGGCCATCAAATTTTGTAATAGAGTAGGCTAGAAGAGAGGAAGGAATTGAAAGCAAAAACACCGTTCACCCCCTCCTCTGCCGCTGCCCGGGGAAAGTGGGGAAAAACCGCTTACCCAGCCGCGTAAAAGGGACTTAGGGAGAAAATAAAACTCCAATTTCTGTAACTGAAAAACATCGGAATACAAAAAAAGAGAAAAGAAACAACCGTGAAAGAGCGTACGGGGAAAAGAAAAATTAATGGCATTCCTTATGTAAGGAACCGCAGAGAGGAAGACATTAACTTTACTCTTTCCCTGTAAAACAAAAACGTCTGGCCGTTCCCAAGGTGATGCAGAATGCAGCTGTGGGGG
>NW_023658155.1:0-2500 GCF_015228065.2 Penaeus monodon
TCTTTAAGATTCCTAATTTGTTTATCTAATCTTTTTTTTTTTTTTTTTTATTTTATTTACATTCCTTTTTATTATTAAAATTTTTTATCATTATATTTATTTTTCAATTATCTATATAACGATATAATACATAAAAATTAATTTTATTATTATTAAATTAAATTTTTTAATTTTGGTTTTTTTAATTTAAATTTTTTATTTTTAAACAATTAAAAATTAAAATAATAATAAATAATAAATTTTATAAATTATTAAATTTTTAAATTTAAAATTTTAACTGTAAATTTTTATGTTATTAATTATATTTTAAAAAATTTTATAAATTAAAATAATTAATAATATAATAATAATATAAAAATATAAAAAAATTTATAAAAATTTTAATATTTTAATTATATAATAATTATATTATAATAATTTAAAGAATTTTAAATAATATATATTTAAAAAATTTTTAATTAATTTTTAATAATATATAATAATAATAAATAGAATAAAAATTTTACATAATAAAATTAAATATAATAAAATGAAAAAAAATTTATTACTCAAATATTATTTATGATTTAGTTCTGTATTTATTTTTTCCTTTATTTGAATATAATGGAACAAATATACATCTTTTAGTCAATTCTCAAAATTTTATATAAATTCATCATTTTCTTTCAAATTTTTTATCATTACTTATTTTATTTTATGATAAAATTTTTTTATTCATATTATTATATATATATTTAATCTTATATATCATATATATAATATATATACATATATCTTTATAACATTATTATCATCATTATTGTAATTTATTCTTATTATTACTTTTGAATATTATACAATTAACTAATAAAATAATAATAATATAATAATAAAATAATAATAATAATAAAAATAATAAATATAATAATAAAATATAATAATATTATTATTATTTTATTATTAATAAACAGTTATAAATTTTTATTCATATATAAATTAGTATATAATAATATTAATAATTATAATATAATAAAATAATTAATAATATAATAATGAAAAATAATGTAATATAATTAATAATATATTGTTTCCTTTCTTATTTATTTTTATATTATTTTTATTATATGAATTTTTTTTTATCATTTTACTAATAATTGAGACATCAATTATGTAAACATTTTATTATCTCAATAGGCTAATTATTATAATTTTGCAATTTTTCTTTTGGATTTTACTTTAATTATTTTTATTTATACTACACAATTTGTTATTAAATATTAAATAATTTTATAATATTATTTATATCATATTTAAAATCTATTTTATATTATTATGCTATTAATATCATTATTGCTAATATATATATATTACATATATATTAATTAACAATATTATAACAATTATATATTATATATATTAATAATTATTTATATGTTAATTATTCATAAATATTATATACTTAATAAACAAATATAATATATAAAAATTAAATAATAAAAATAATATAATAATAATAAAATAATATTATAATTAAAATTATAATTATTATATAATATATTTATTAAATTACTTATTATAAGTTAAATTTCATATTAATTAATAAATAAAATATAATTATATAATAATATAATATAATCATTAATTAAATATTTTGAAATTAAATTTTCAATTTTTTATTTTTTATAATTATTTATTATTAATTATGTATATTATTCAATTATAATAATGCCAAATCACATATATGAAAAACTTCAATTTTATTATTCAAATATATTCCTATTTTCGCTTTTTGACTTTTGAATTTTTTATTTAAGTTTTTTTATTATAATAACATTTATTTATTATAATATATATAAAATATATACATTCATATTTAACATTCTCATAATTTTACTTATTATTACAATTTATTCATATTATCATCATTTATTGCAATTTATACATCATTATTGCATATTATTATCATATTATTGCAATTATGCGTTATAATATATAATTTTACATCTATACTAATAACAACTACAATAATAATAGTAAAAATAATAAAAATAACGTTTTATAATCATTATTTATATCATTATTTAATTTAATATCTATTATGTTTAAATTTTTACTGTTATAATAATTAATTTTTACAAATTATATACAGTAAAAATAATAATTTATAATAATAACAATAATGATATTAATAACAATATTATAACAATTGTACTATTATAATATATTACATATTATTATTTTGTTATTTACAGTTATATTATCTTTTTGAATAAGACAATAATTAATAATTAAATAATATAATAATAATAATAATAATATATATATATAATTATTAATAATAATAATAATATAATAATATTATATAATGATAATAATAATGTAATAGTAATATTATTAATAATCATCAAATGTTATCCAAATTATCTTTATTATCACTTTATCATCATATTGTCATATTATAGAATTCTGTAATTATTATCATTATTACTAATAATTGCCAGAATATTAAATGAATGGAAAA
>NW_023658155.1:10000-15000 GCF_015228065.2 Penaeus monodon
TAAAATTTTCAAAATTTTAAATTTTTTTAAATTTTTTTTTTTAAAATTTTAAAAACCCTTTTTAATTTTTTATTATTTTTAAAATTTTTTCATTATTTAATTAAAAAAATTTAATTTATTTTCCCCAAAAAAAAAAAAAAAATTTTAAAATTTTTTAAAAAAAAGGAAATTTTTAAAAAAAAAAATTTTTTTTTTCAATTTAAAAAAAATTTTTTTTTGTTTTAAAAAAATTTTTTTTTTTTTTTTTTTTTAATTTTTTTTTTATTTTTTTTTAATTTTAAAAATTTTTTTTTTTTCCCTTTTTATTTTCCAAAAAAAAAAAAAATTTTTAAAATTTTTAAAAAATTTTAAAAAATTTTTGGGTTTTTTTTTTTTTTTTTTTTTTTTTTTTTAAAAAAAAATTTTTTTTTTCCCAAAAAAAAAAAATTTTTTCCCCTTTTAAAAAATTTTTAAAAAATTTAAAAAAATTTTTAAAAAAAAATTTTTTAAAAATTTTTTAAAAAACAAAATTTTTTTTTTTTTTTTTAAATTTTTTTTAATTTTTTTTTTTTTTGGGAAAAATTTTTTTTTTTTTTTTTTTTTAAAAAATATTTTTTTTAAAAAATTTTAAAATTTTTATCATTATTACCCCCTTTTTTCCCAAAAACATCAAAAATTTAAAAAAATTTTTTTTTCCCAAAATTTTTTGCTTTTTTTTTTTTTAATTTTGGGGGTTTTTTTTTTCCCCTTTTTTTTTTTTAAACCCCCAAAAAAATTTTTTTTTAAAAATAAAAAAATAAAAATTTTTTTTAAATTTTTTTTTTTAAAAAAATTATTTTTTTTTTTTTAAATTTTTTTTAAAAATAATTTTTTATTTTTATCAATTTTAGTTTTAAAATAAATTTTAAAAAAAATAAAAATTTAAAAAAAATTTTAAAAAATAAAAAAAAAAAATTTTTTTTTTTTAAAAAACCCTTTTAAAAATTTTAAAATTTTTTTTTTTTTTTTTTAAAAAAATTTTTTTTTCAATTTTTAAAAAAAAATTTTTTTTTTTTTTTTTTTAATTTTTTAAAATTTTTTTTTTTAAAAATTTCCCTTTAAAAAAAAAAAAAAAAAATAAAAATTTTTTTTTTAAAATTTTTTTTTTTTTTTTAAAACCTTTTTTCCTTTTTTTCCGTTTTTTTTTTCCTTTTTTTTTTTTAAAAAAAAATTTTTTTTTTTCCCTTTAAAAAAAATTTTTAAAATTATCATTATTTTTTTTCCCCCCCTTTTCCCCCCAAAAAAATTTTATTTTTTTTTAAATATTTTTTTTTTTTTCAATTTTGGTTTTTTTTTTTTTTTAAAAATTTTTTTTAAAAAAATTTTTATTTTTAAAAAAAAAAAAAAAAAAATTAAAAATTTTTTTTTATTTTTTTTTTTTTTTTTTTTTTTGTTTTAAAATTTTTTTTTTTAATTTTTTTTAAAAAAAATTTTTTTTTCCTTTTTAAAAATTTTTAGGAAAAAAAAAAAAAATTTTTAATTTAAAATTAAAAAAAAAAGGGAAAAAATTTTTTTTGGGTTTTTTTTCAAAACCTTAAATTTTCCCAATTTTTATTTTTTTAAAAAATTTTTTTTTTTCTTTTAAAATTTTTTTTATTTTTTAAAAAATTTTTTTTTTTTTAAAAAAAAATTTTTTATCATTATTTCCCAAAAATTTTAAAAAAAAATTAAAAAAACTTCCCTTTTTTTTTTCAAAAAAAAAAATTTTTTTTAAAAATTTTAAAAATTTTTCCTTTTTTTTTTTTTTTTAATTTTTTTTTTTTTTTTTTTTCAATTTTGTTATTATTAAAAATTTTTTAAATTTTTAATTTTTTTTTAAAACCCAAAAACAAAAAATTAAAAAATTTTTTTAAAATTTTAAAATTATTTTTAAATTTTTTTTTTTTAAATTTTTAATTTTTTTAAAAAAATTTTTTTTTTTTTTTTCCCCCAAAAAAAACCCTTTTTTTTTGGGCCTTTTTTTTTTTTTCTTTTTTCCCCCAAAACCCCCTTTTTTTTAAAAAAAAATTTTAATTTTCCCCAAAAAAAATTTTTAAAAAATTTCCCTTTTAAAAAAAAAACTTTTTTATTTTTTTTTTTAACCTTTTTTTTATTTAAAAAATTTTTTTTTTTTTTTTTTTTCCTTTTTTTTAAAATTCCCAAAAAAAAATTTTTTTTTTTCCCCCTTTTTTTATTATTTTTTTGAAAAAAATTTTTTTTTAAAATTTTTTTTTAAAAAAATTCCAAACCAAAAAAAAAACCTTTTTTTTAAACCTTAAAAAACCATAATTTTTTTTTTTTTTTTTTTTTTTTTAAATTATTTTTTTTTTTTTTTTTTTAAAAAATTTTTTTATTATTTTTTAAAAAGAATTTTTTTATGTTTGGTTTTTCTTTTTTTTAAAAAATTTTTTTTTTTTTTAATTTTTCCCAAAAAACCCAAAAAAAAAAATTTTAATTTTTTTTAAAAGGGGTTTTTTCCTTTTTTTCCCTTTTCCTTTTTTAAAAATTTTTTTTTAAAAAATTTTTTTTTTTTTTTTTTTTCCTTTTTTAATTAAAATTTTTTTTTTTTTTTAAAAAAAAAAAACCTTTAAAATTAAAAACCCAAAAATTTAAAAAATTTAAAAAAAAATTTTAAATTTTTTTTTTTTTTTTTTTTTTTTTTTTAAAAATTTTTTTAAAAAATTTTTTTTTTTTTTTAAATTTTTTAATTTTTAAAAAAAAATTTTTTCCCCTTTTTTCATCATTATTCATATTAACCCTTTTGGAAATTTTTTTTTTTCCCCCTTTTTAAAAAATTTTTTTTTTTAAAAAAATTTTTTAAAAATTTAAAAATTTTTTAAAAAAAAAATTTTTTTTTTAAAAAAATTTTTTTTTTTTTTTTTTTTTTTTTTATTTTTTTTTATTTGGAAAAAAATTTTTTTTTTTTTTTAAAAAAAAAAAAAAAAAATTTTTTTTTTTTTTCATTAAAAAATTTTTTAATTTTTATCATTATTTTTAATTTTTATAAAAAAAAATTTAAAAATTTTTTTAAAAATTTTATTTAAAAATTTAAACCTTTTTTTCCCTTTTTTTTTTTTTTTTTTAAATTTTTTAAAAAAAAAATTTTTAAAAAATTTTTTTTTTTTTTTAAATTTTTTTTTTTTTTTCTTTTTTTTTTTCAAACCCCCCTTTTTTTTTTTTTTTTATCATCATTATTTTATTAAAAATTTTAAAAAATTTTTTATTAAAATTTTCCAAAATTTAAAAATTAAAAAAATTATTAAAAAAAAATTAAAAATTTTTTTTTTTTTTTTTTTAAAAAATTTTTTTTTTTTTTTTTAAAAAAAAATTTTTTATTTTAAAAAATTTTTTTTTTAATTTTTTTTTTTTAAAAAAAAATTTTTAAAATTTTAAAAATTTTTTTTTTTTTTTTTTTTATTTTAAAATTTTAAAAATTTTAAAAAAAAATTTTTTTTTTTAAACATTATTTTTTTTTCCTTTTTTTTTTTTTAAACCCAAAACATCAAAAAAAATTTTATTTAATTAATTAAATTTTTTTTTTTTCAATTTTTTAAAAATTTTTTTTTTTAAAAAAAAAAAAAAAAATAAAAATTTTAAAAAAAAATAACAAAAAATTTTTTAAAATTAAAAAAAAATTTTAAAAATTTTTTTTTATTTTTAAAAATTTTTTAAAAAAAATTTTTTTTTATTTTGGGTTTTAAAAAAAAATTTTTTTTTTTTTTTTTTAAAAAAAAAATTTTAAATTTTTTTTTTTTTTTAAAAAAATTAAAAAAAAATTAAAAAACCCTTTAAAAACCCCAAAAAAAAATTTTAAAAAAATTTTTTTTTTTTCCCGGGTTTTTTTTTTTTCCGTTTTTTTTTTGGGTTTTTTTTTTTTTTTTTTTTAAAAATTTTCCCTTTTTTTAAAAATTTTTTTTTTTTTTTTTTTATTAAAAATTTTCATCATTATTTTTTTTTTTATTTTTTTCCCCTTTTTTATTTTTTTTCAAAAAAAATTAAAAAAATTTTAAAAAAAAAAAAATTTTTCCCTTTTTCCTAAAAAAAATTTTTTGCCTTTTTTTTTAAAATTTAATTTTTTTTAAATTTTTTTTAAAACTTTTTTTTTAAAAAATTTTTTATTAAAAATTTTTTTTTAAAAAAATTTTTTTCCCCCAATTTTTTTAAAAAAATTTTTTTTTTTTTTTCCCCAAAATTTTAAAAATTTTTTAATTTTAAAAAATTTTTTCCCAAAAAAAAATTTAAAATTTTTGGGTTTTTTTGGGTTTTTTTTTTTTTTTTTTTAAATTTTTGGGAAAAAAAAAATTTTTTTTTTTTACCTTTTTTTTAAAATTTTTTAAAACCCTTTTTTCATCATTATTTTTTTTTTTTCTTATTATTTTTTTTTTAAATTTAAAATTAATTTTTTTAATTTTTTCAATTTTTTAAAAAAATTTTTAAATTTTTAAAAAAAATTTTAAAAAATTTAAAAAATACAAAAAATTTTAAAAAAAATTTTAAAACAATTTTTTAAAAAATTTTTTTTAAAATTTTTTTAAAATTTTTTTTTAAAAATTTTTTTTAACAAAAAAAATTTTTTTTTTTTTTTAACTTTAAAAAAATTTTAATTTTCCCCCTTTTTTTTTTAAAAAAAAAAAAAAAAATTTTTTTTTTAATTTTAAAAAAATTTTTTTTTTTTTTTTTTTATTTTTGGTTTTTTTTCCAATTTTTTTTTTTTTTTACCTTTTTTTTTTTTTTTTCCTTTTTTCCCTTTTTTTTTTTTTTTTTTTTTAAAAATTTTTATCTTTTTAAAAATTATTTTTTTTTTTTTTTTTCCCTTTTGGGAATTATTAAAAAATTTTAAAAATTTTTTAAAAAAAAAAATTAAAAAATTTTAAAAAAAATTTTAAAAAAAAAATTTTAAAAAATTTTTAAAAATTTTTTTTAAAAAAAAAAATTTTTTTTTTTTTTTAAAAAAAAGGAAAAAATTTTTAAAAAAAAAACCCCCTTTTTTAAAAAAAAAATTT
>NW_023658155.1:22500-25066 GCF_015228065.2 Penaeus monodon
CCCAAAAAAAAATTTAAATTTTTTTTTTTTAAAAAATTTTTTAATTTTTTTTTTTTTTATTTTAAAAAAATTTCCAAAAAAAAAATAAAAAAAATTTTAAAAAAAAACCCCAAAAAAATTTTTTTAAAATTTTTTTTTTTTTTTTTTTTTTTTAAATTTTTTTTTTTTATTTTCAAAACCCGTTTTAAAAAAATTTTTTTTTTAATTTTATCATTATTATAATATTAAAAATTTTAAAATTATTATTTTCCCTTTTAAAAATTTTTTTAAAAAAAAAATTTTTAATTTAAAAAAATTTTTTTTAAAAAACCTTTTTTTTAAAAATTAATTTTTTAAATTTTTTCCCCTTTTAATTTAAAAATTAAATTTTTCCCCTTTTTTTTTTATCAATTTTTTTTTTAAAAAAAAATTTTTAAAAATTTTTTTATACCCAAAATTAAAAAAAAAAAAAAAAAAAAAAATTTTTTTTTTTAAATTTTAAAAATTTTTTTTTTTTTTTTTAATTTTTTTTTTTTTTTTTCCTTTTTTTTTAAAAAAAATAAATTTTTTTTTTTATCATCATTATTTTTTAAATTTTTTTTTTTTTTCCCCAATTTTTTAAAAAAAAAAAAAAAACTTATTTTAATTAAAATTTTTAAAAAATTTTTCCAAATTTTCCCTTTTTGAATTTTAAAAATTTTTTTTTTAAAAAATTTTTAAAAAAAATAAATTTTTAAAAAAAAAAATTTTAAGTTTTTATTTTTTTTAAAACATTATTTTTAAAAATTTTTCCTTTTTAAATTTTTTTTTTTAAATTTTTTCCCTTAAAAAAAAAAATTTTTTTTTTTTTTAAAATTTTCTAAATAATTTTAAAAAAAAAAAATTTTTTTTTAATAAAAAAAATAAAAAAAAAAAATTTTTTTTAAAAAGTTAATTTTTTTTTAAAAATTTTTTTTTTTTTTGGTTTTTTTTTTAATTAACATCGTTATTACTGTAATTATTACTGGGTTTTAATAATTAAATTTTTTTGCAATTATATACAGTAAAAAAGGGTAATTATTCTCCACTTTTATCATCATTATAGTCATGATTATAGAATTCTTTGGGAATTATTATCATTATTACCCTAATAATTGCCAAAATCATCAAATGATGGAAAAAACGTCTTTTTGGGGTTACTTCAAAAGCTATATTTCGCTAGATTTTGGCCTTTTTCGACTTTTGGATTTTTTTCTTTACCTTTTTTGATTATATATGGACACAAATTCTGTTATTTATCATCATTATTATCATGATTATCATCATTATTATCGTTATTATTTATCATTATATTATTTTCATCATTATCATCATCATTTTCATCATTATTGCAATTATTATCATCATTATTGCAATTATTATCATTATTATTGCAATTATTGCAGTTAATATATAGTTCTACAACTATACTAATAAAAAACTACAATATAATAGTAATAACATAATAATAAAAAATAATAACGTTTTTTATAATTATTTAGATCATTATTTTAATTAAATCGTTTATACTGGTAATTATTACTGTTATAATAATTATTTTTGCCATTTTACTACTAGTAAAAAGAAAATTTATTCTCACTTTTATCTTATAGTCTGATTAATAGGGGAAATTTTGGTAATTATTTTCATTATCCCCAATAATTGCAAAATCATCAAATGATGGAAAAACGTCATTTGGAGGGATACCCCTCAAAAGGCTTATTTCGCAGATTTTGCCGCTTTTTCGACTTTTGGGATTTTTTTTTTTTACCTTTTTTGATTTTATATTTAACAATCCTTTTTTATATCATCATATTAGATATTTATCATTTATTATCGTTATCATCATCATTATCATCATTATTCATATCATCATCATTATCATACATTATTGCAAATTATTATCATCATTATTGCAATTTTTATCTTTTATTGCAATTATTGCGTTTAATATATGTTCTACAAACTATAATAACAACTACAATAATAATAGTAATTAACAATAATAATAAAATAATAACGTTTTTATAAAAATTATTTAGATCATTATTTAATTAACATCGTTTTAGTAATTATATTTAAAATTTTTTTGCAATTATACTACTAGTAAATAAAATAATTTATTCTCTCTTTTATCATCTTGTTAGTCATGATTAATAGAATTCTGGTAAAATTTTTATCATTTTTACCCTAATAATTGCCAAAAAACATCAAAAGAATGGAAAAAAAGTCATTTTGGGGGATACTCTCAAAAGGGGTATATTTCGCTAGTTTTTCCGCTTTTTTGACTTTTTGGGATTTTTTTTTACCTGTTTTGGGAAAATATGGCACAATTCTGTTATTTACATTATTTTCATGATTATCATCATTTTTATGTTATCTAATTAAAACCCTTTTCTCATTTTCATCATTATATCCCTATTGCAAATTTTTTATCATATTTTTGCAATTATTTTCATTATTATTTCAATTATTGCAGTTAAATATATAGTTCTACAACTATACTAATAACAATACAAAAATAATAGTAATAACAAAAATAAACAATAATAACGTTTTTATAATAATT
>NW_023658156.1:0-25066 GCF_015228065.2 Penaeus monodon
AAACATGCCTTTTAAGCGTAAAACCTGCGCTGGCAGTTTGGGTAGCTCAGGTTCCTCACGAGCTTTTGATTGATTTGAAGGGAGAATGCGTTTATGGCTTCGGAAGAGCAAACCAGTCATCTCTGAGATTTGCTGTTTTAATTTTATCTTTTAAGACGAGAAGGCTGCGATGAAAGTAAAAAAAGCAACTATTCAATTTGTTGAATTGCATAACCTTTTCACTTTAATTTGTTGTCATGGAGGTGACTTTCTGGAAACTTACCACCACACAACACACACACACACCACACACGCACACACACACATACACACGCGCACACACACACACGCACACACACGCACACACACCCACACACACCCCAACAACACACACACACACCACACACACACACACACACACACACACACCGCACTCACATTTTCAGTCATGGCGACGCCTACTCAAGAGCAAGGGCAATTTGTGACTCACCCTAAACCTCCCATTATCAAATCATGATTTCGTGGTGATCGGGAAATTCCAGCTGAAACCTCTTCTTTTGCTCTGACAGCTTCTTTATGTGAGAGAACAGACGATCGGGATATATAAAGACGAAAGTTTTCCCAAAAATATTTCGCAAAATAAAATTTGCTTTTTATTTCTATAAAGGCGGTGCCATCAGCCCATGGAGCACCTGGCAAGTAGATGGAGAGAGGGCATCTGAATATTCTTCCGTTGCACTCCTTACCTCTTAGCTTCTGAACCCGGGCATTTGCACTTAGCTCACGTTTTCCCCGGGCGACGAAGAAAGGTGCACCGGAACGTCCTTCAGCATTGATAAAGGAACGAACAAGACTCGCGGCTGTAAAGTGGAATAAAGTATATAAAAAATGTCTTGCGGCTGTAAAAGGATGCGCGGGGGGGCCCTGACTCACTCGAAAAAAGGCGAATTACTTTCACGTTTACGTAATTGAAAATTTGTATTCATGAGAAGGTATATAATTTTCCGTCAGAACCTCCTCTTGTGTTGTTGCGGCGCGAGTGTTCTGTGGCTGCTCTCTGCTCTCAACTGCATTAACGTTGTATGGAGGAGTTAATTCTGAAACCTTCCATTTGTTCAGGGAAGGCATCGCGTAAAGCACTTCGGTCTGGAATAAAAAAATGCTTTTTCACACTGAAGCATGTTTATTCATGCTTGCGAGAACTTGCACGTCAACACAACGTGCAATTGCAAATACCAAAGCAAGAACACAATGCTTTTACTCATAATCCAGTCCATGCATTAGTTTTTAAATTTGCATAATCATTATGAAATCACAATTTAATTACGGAAAAAGCCATTACTAGAGATCAAGCTAGCGATTAATTAGTTCATAAAATCGTGTTCTCACACACCTGTGCCATCAATATTTTTGCTGGTTCTACCTCTAATTTAGATGGAATAAAACATCAAGACAAGTGCAACAAAAGGGACTTCCCCTCATTTTTTTCTATGGTTCGCACATTAATTGGCGTAAAACTCTTCTGCTACCGCTCGTTCATGTTTGTTTTTTGAAATAATAAAAGGGGTTTGTGATAAGAAGGGGTGGAGTGCCATATTTGATACCGTTATATACGGTTTGGTGACATATTTCGTATGTCTTTTCTTCTAAGTGCTTTTTTCCTTTTTAGGGCTTTTGGCGACTGGTTTTCCATCCCGTTCTGTCTGTTGACAACTTTACATTCTAAGTCCTTCTCCCCAAAATAGATCTTTGTTCAAGCGGTGATGAACTCTCCCTTTGTCTAGCTCGTTTCATCTTTCCTTTAACACTAATTTTTCCCACCCTTTACTCTCATTCTTTCCCAAAAAAATAGCATTTCTTTTCCTGGTAATTTTCTAAAGGGTTTTTTTTAAACTCCTCTCATTTTAAACTTCTTTTTAGAAACTCTTTCTGTCCGAAATCCTGAATTTTTTAGGAACCCATTCTACTGTTTTTAAATCTTTCTTTCATATTTCATTGCTGCCCAGCTCACCCCAAAAAGCAAAACTGACCCACGTACATTCTAACACCAAACTTTTTTTTTTTACTTTCCTGTTCTTAAGACAGCACTCATCTTTTTAAAGACTTCCTTTTGCTATACCATTCTTTTCTTTATTTCTTACCTTTTTCCCATTGTTTTTTAAAAACTACCCATATTAAATTTTCCCCAAAAATTCTTTATTTTTTCACCTTTGATTTTCAAAAGCTTTTAGGTTATTTTCTTCCTTGATTTTGTGTGTTTTTGAGAGTTAAAGGTCTGATCCTTTCTTTAAAAAAAATTGATGCAACAAAAAATAAATAAAAAAATGGCAGTTTGTGGTGGGCCCGAAAAACAGGTAGAATGTCTACATTTTTTTAAAAAAAAAAAAACCAAAACACACACAAAAAAATAAAACTAAAAACCACTAAGAACGGAAAAAAAAAACTAAAAAAACGGGGATTTAAAAAAAAAACTAAAAAAATTTAAAACCAAAACGAAAAAACAAAATAAAAACTGAGACACAACAAAAAATATGACTTAAAAGTCTGGGAAAACGAACATAAAATACGGCTACAAAAAAAATAAAACAAAGACGGCCGAAAAATAATCCAAGTTCATATAAAACATTGAATGTTTTCCTTATATTTATTGCCTTTGGTTTCTGTGGCCATAAAAAATCACTCATTTAAATTTTTGGGCTCGGGGGTCTTGCGCTCGAAAAAAAAGGGGGGGGGCGACCCCCAGGTCCCGCGTTAACCCTAGGGGCCTATTCGTTTAAATCTGCCCCCCAGAAAAGTGGGGAGCGGGCGAAAAAAAACAACATGGGGGACGCTTATCTCTGGTTCTTTTTTTTACAATTTTTAATTTGCTACAGTACTCTGATGAATTATTTTGCGGGTTACAATCAAAATCTCAAATTAAAAAAAAAAAAATAACCAAAAAAAAGTTTAAAAATACGATGAACAAAAACCAGAAATACAGAAAAAACAAAAAATAAAACTTTTAAGGCTTAAAAAAAAACCCCTAACCACAAAAAACTCAAAAAAACGTTATAAAAACATTATTTTTAAAAGAAAGGGTATTTTTGGCCCCCTTTCCCTTGGAGGGGCTGTTTGGCCAAGAGTGGCGCTCCACAAAGGGGGGCACCCCAAAAATTGTTCGATCACTACATATCCCATACTTCCGTTTTTTCTTGATTTTTTATCTGAAGCCCTTTCTTCCACTTTCTGTTAAACCCCTTTTAAATATGTTAATTGTTAAATTGATCCCTCCACTTTCCACCTGGCTTGTTCTTAATCTCCTTTAAAAAAATTTAAATTGTAAAATTTAACAGCTGTGATAAACCCCACTTGTCTTACCCCTCTCTTGATATGCCCCCACTCCTTTTTTCTCCGTCTTTCTGAGGGCGCACTCTTTTCCCAAATACGGTTCCTAATCATGTAAGTCCCTTTTCCCTCAAAAATCTAATGCTTCCAACATTCTAAAAATTTCTTCTGTTTTACCTTTTCAAAAAGCTTTGCTATAGTCAAAGACATGGTATATCTTTCTAAAATTTTATCGCTCTTTCTCCCAAAATTCCAATATAAATTTGCATTCCGAGTCCCTTTTCCCCTCATTTGCTTCTTTTCTTGCGAATTTTTTTTCCTTTTTTGGGCTTCATTCTCTTTGGGAAAAGTTCAGGGTCATTTTGTAATGTGGCTCTTTAAAAATTTTTTGTCCGGGAGTTTAATTTACTGCTCCGGGGTTTCTTGGAAGCGCTATGAAAACGCTTTTTGGGGCAGTTGGAAAAGGGCCTGTGTTTTTGTGTTTGCAAATTTAGTTATTTTGAACTCCAAACCCCTCTAAAGTTCTTTAAAAACTCTATTGCTATGTTGTCCGGTCCCGTAGCCTTCCATTTTTCATTCTATGAAGTGCATACTGTACTTTTTCCCGCATTTTTGCTTGGTCCATCTACTTCTTTCCGAGACAGGCCTTTTCCCCCTCTTTCATCTTTAAAAAGTTCCCGATGTACCTGTCCTCTGCTCATGATTCTTTTTTCTCCAGGATGATATTCCATCTTTTTCTCTTTTGCTCCACTTGAAAAGCATCTTTCCCCCCCTCATTTCCTTTTTCTTTAGCATATTTTCCCCCATCCTTTTTCTTTAACTCTCAACTTGCTCCATTTTGTTTAACCATTTTCTTTTTCCTCGTTGCTTCTTTTTAAAGTCTCATCCATTGTTTTTATTTTTTTATATTTTTTTTGCTTTGTAGTCCCCTTTTTCATCCCCATGTCAAGTTCTCAGCGTCATCCATTGTTGTTTCGCCTTTGTTTTCTCTTCGCAGAAGATCTCCACTACCTCAAAATGGTGTCTCGAAAAAAACCCAAGCTCTGGTGTTTCCTTACCCTCCAATGCCTATAGCGATTTTTACTCTACCGTAACTGTTTTTTCATTTCTGGGTTTGTTTTTGGGTTCCCCAACCTCAATTTTTTTATGTTACTTTTGTTTCTTTAGTTTCCGAGCTTACCCGCAGATGGCAAAAATACGTACAGCTAAATGGCACAAACTACTTCTGGTACCCTTTTTTGCCGTTTAAATGCTTCCCGAACCTCTGATTAACGTTATGTAATCGATTTTATTACGCTTCTATCACCCGAAAATTACTCTGTGACAACCTTCTAGGATGGTGTTTTGGGAAACAGGTATTATAATCACTTGTTATTTTCTGACACCCTTCAACCCTCTTTCCCTCTACTTTCGTGTTCCCAAAACAAGTGGCCACAAAATTTCCTTCTCTTCTTTTCCCACTTCACTTTTATATCTCCCATGATTAAAAAATCTCCCGTGATCTCATTGTTTTCTTGCCTTTTCCCAAATCCCGTAGAAGCCTCAATTGCTTCATCGTATGCTCTGATGTTGGGCTATACCTAAAAAGATGGTAGATTAAAAAGGTTTCCTTTTTAATTTCCCAAAAAACGATTCTTTCCGAATAGCCCCCAAACCCATCAACTCTTTAATCTTTTTTGTTCGTTTACCCCTACACCTTTACATCTTTCGCCTCCCAAATATTTTATCTTTTCTCACTAATTTTTTCATGCTCCTGTCCCTTCTTTCACCTATTCCCAGTATGTTAATCTTTAATCGATCCTTTCTTTTTTTACTCTCAGTTTTTTCCGCTCATCATTTTCTTACTTTCCCTTTCCCCTTCTCAATGGTTTTACAGCACTTTTATCGTCTGGTTTTCACCTTTTTCACATGAAAACCCCTACGGGTGAGGGGTTCCCACAAAGCAATATAAACCCCATTTAAAGCCGTTTGCTCTTGTTCTTAAAACCCTGATTTTTCTTGCATTTAAACTGGGTTTCCCTTTCCCTTTTGCCAAATAATTTTAAAGGAGTCACTATCTCCCTTCTCATTCTTCCCCTAACCCAAATTGCTGTTAATTTTGAGGCTGCGATTCGTTTTTAAACCGTACAGACATTCTGTCCCCGTCTTCTCACCGAACGACCCCCTGAAACCCCGGGGAAAGGGAGAAACAAACTAAACCCCCGCGGGATCTAAGCCAAAAATTTTCTATGGTCTCGGGAACTATGTGTGTGTGTGGTGTGTGTTTGTTTTTTGGTTGTGTGGTGTGTGTGTGTTTTGTCGGAAAACGAAAAATCATTGACTGATCAGCTGCGGACCCCTCGTTGTAAATTCATGTTTGGGACGTGGTTAGGTGCTAAAAAATAACCCCAATTTTTTTTCTTTGCTCATTCCTCAAATACTAAGCTATTACTCCCTTTTTGTTCAGTAGACTAGACTTCTCCCAACACTTCTGCACTACCTGGACTACAGACACTTTTAAACGCCTGCAGAAACCACTGCCCTGCGCCAGCATTTCTCCATAAACCCGGCGCGGGAGCCATAGCACTTCCTTGAATCCCCGGGACAGTTTAACGTTCTGACCAACGATATATTTTTCATTACATGCCCTTTACCATCATTGATTGCGAATTACTTGGTGCCATAAGACATCATGTATTGACTGGCTCTTTTTACTGGGGCACCATTCCTTCCCGAAATTCCCTTATTCAACTCGCTCACTACTGATCTGGTTTGAAATTTTCCATAATGCGATGACACCTGTACACTGTGTTAAATTTATGATTATATTACTATAAATCTCCTTTAGTGTGATTTTACGCCATGTGAAAAATAAAAAAATTTTAGTTTTTATTACTGCATAGCATACGCCCATGTAAAAAAGGGGAATTTCTGATAATTCGTACGATTTCTATTTTTTTCTCTGTATCAACTCTGGCAGTCACTCTTGGGGAGACCTGGCGGGGGGCAATACCCTTAAAACTCCATTTTATTTTTTCAGAGCTGATCTCCATGACCTACTTAGTTTCCTCGATTATTTTTTCACCCCCAGCACGTAGAGAACACCAAAAAAACATATGTACGAAACACACGTGAATATACAAAAATTTTCATATTCCCCTTTTCCCGCAAGCAGTTCCAGGCATTTGCGTTATACAAAAAGCTCGTAATTTTTAAATTTGGGAAAAAGGCTAAATCGCGCACTTTTTCGCGGGTGTGCTTGTGGCCAAACTGTTTCCAGGGGCAATTTGAGGCAAATGTAATCGATAGCTTTTTTTGCTCTTTAGGGATTTACACCAGGGAAAAAGGACGAAAAAAGACATATACTTTTACTACACGACATAAATACTACTATGTTTTAAACACACACACACACACAACACACACACACCCCAAAACCCCCACAAAAACCCCCACACACACACCCACACAACCCCCCACACACAACACACACACACACCACCACAAACCACACATACACCAAACACACCGCATAAACACTACACTACACATATATAATGTATAAAATTTAAAATATATTATATAAAATATATTATATATATTAATATTATTATTATAATATATAAAATTATATATATAATATATATATATATTATATATTTATTATATTATATAATATATTTATATATATAATTAAACATATATATTCATATATAATATATAATTATATTATATTATATATTATATATATTCTATATATATTAATATATATTTATATTATTATATATTATATATATATATATTAATATTTATATATATATTATATATATTTTTATATATAATATATTATTATAATTTATATATTATATTTATATATATATATTATATTCTATTATATTATAATATAATAAAACACATACCAAAAACACCAAAACCACACACCCCACACACACACAACACACACACACACACAAACACTCCACACACACACACAGACCACACACACACACACACAGACACCAACAAACCACACACCACACACAACACACCACAATATATATTATTATATATATATATATATATTATATATAAAATTTTATATAAATATATTATACCCCTACACACACTCCCCACACACACACACACACCAAACCCAAAACAAAATAAAAAATATAAATTTTATAAATATTAAATTTTAATATTTTATATTAATTTTATATAATATTATATACCCATACCAACACCACACACACACTTTCACACTTTAAAACCCCCACAACCCTAAACACACACCAAACCACCCCCCAAAAACACACACACACACACACACACACACCACACAATTAATTATATATATTATATATATATATATATAATATATATTATAATATATATTATGTAAATGCATACATATATATCCATACTATAGTAATCCCATATACTGTGTGTGTGGGTTGTAGGACTCTCCGCACCTTCCCCCGCGCGGGAAACCGCCACTGACAGGCAGTCAGAAGGGGGCCCGTAGCTTCGGAGCGGAGTAAGGGCAGTATCAACAGGGTCCTCGGAGCAGGAGCTCGCCGGGCCCACTTCCCAATAACGTGATGCCGGGCGCTGGCACCGGAAAACACAAGAGCTACAGCAATATTCAGCACCGTGTAATGCCATTATCCTTCACACGGGGCTTAAAGGGAAATTGATGATAAAACTGTTATTGACTTATGATTCTAAACAATTTTGTTTTGCAGAAAGGGACTTTTTAGAAAAAAGGAATTTCTTTTCCAGGGACATATAAAATGATATAACAGTTTTTGCATATTATCCCAAAAAGTTTATTCAAAAAAATCGATTTTAATACTGAAAAATCTAGGGGGTTAACGTAAAGTTTTTTCCATATCGGGAAATCAGAGTTTAAGCCTAGTAACCCAAAGCGGGACGTCTGGGATTTCCCCCGTTTCTGGACGATTCTGGGGGGAAAAACCCCTCAACGGGTTTTTCCTTATACTCAGAGTGTGCGTGGTGTGTGTTTTGTGTGTACATACAAAAATTGTGTGGGATATTATGGTCAGGCTCTAAAAAAGCAGTGCTTAGAAAAATTACGAATCTGATTGTGCAAAGGTAACGGGTGCTGTCCCCCCGCCTTTGGGCGAGACCGGGGAAATTTGTTGTGTGCCGCACTTGCCCTGGGCTCGCCCCCTCCCCGCGCCCGACCGCGGGGAATTATCCCCCAGAAGCGGACGGACAACCCCCCCTCACTGTCCTCCCAGGATGAGGGGGGGGACGCCCGATGCCCCCCCAGTGCCAGTCCCAAACTACCACCCCCCCCCCCCCCCCCGAACATAGGGATGTGAAGATGTGGTTCGATGCCGCCCTGATGCTAAAACGGGGGGATTCCAACTCTTCAGCCAAGGAAAAAAAGTAAAACCATCCCAAATAACACCAGCAACCTACCAAAAAAGCAAACGAACGACCCAAAAGCGCAACCCTCGCCCCCCGGGAGGTACATTAATTTTGGGCCTTTCCTGAGGACACGATTCCTCAAAAAAATAAGTGGATGGGAGGTCACCAGCTGCCGCCCCTCCAAAAAAAAAAAAAGGGGCCCGCTAGACATGGGGGGGGGAATGGTATCCTCGCCTACTCTTGTCGACGAGAACACAAAATTGTGGCCCTATGATCAGGGCACTTTTGGGGGGATCTCTCTCAGAAAAAAGATGCTTTCACCTAAAAAAAAAAAAAGGGGGAATACCTGGTTACCGGTTTCCAAAAGGAGGGGGGCCGCTGAGGAACACTCATCTTCCGGGTTTTTTTAAAACCCGAGGATCTATGGCGGACACCCTTGAACAGGCTCATCTTGTGGGGAAGCGGTGAACAGCCGCCACCTAAAGAACCAATTCTTTGGAAGATCATGGGGCCCAGCTCCATTCAAACCGTGTGCTCAAGGGTTTTATCTGCTACATTCAAGGGTTTATGGCCCGAGCTAAATATTTCAGGAGGACACGCGTGTGCTGTCTGTGCGGAGCTCACCGGGGAAAAGGATCCCCTGCAAGAAACCCGGGAAAAAGGACAACGACAATGGGGACCCCCCACCTCGTGAAGAGTGCGTCAGGTGAAAGCGGAAGGTTTGAGGGCCTGGCACCGTAACTCCCCCCACAAACCCCACGAGCCCCCCCCCACCTGCCCCACCGTACCCATCGCCGCGGAGTGGCGATGCCGCCCAGCCACACACACCCACCCAGGGCCCGTGACGTCCCCAACCCACAGACTTCCGAAACTGCCAGGGGGTTTCCCATCCTAGGAAACAGTCCACAGGAAACCCATTGGTAAAAACATGGACACGCCGAGGAAATAAAAGCATCAGGCGGATTGCTGAAATAAAAAAAAGCATCAGGCAAGGATTGCGAATTAAAAAAAATGATAATGGAGAACAAAAGTGATCGGGGAGAAAAGAAAATTGCGTTCTGTGAGTTAGTGATTTTTGAAAATACAAATGAGGTCCTTATTTTATTACGCCGCAAAAGTGGGGCGTGTAGACGGGGAAAATTGCGTTCTGATGTGTTATGATGTTGAAAATACTTTGGGTCTCTGATATTATTTTCGCACTGCGTTCGGGTGATTTTATGATGTTATGATGCTGACAATACGAATGAGGTCTCTGATTTTTTTACGCACGGCGGACCATCTAAAACTACGACGTGACCGAAAAATGACGCTGCGAAGATGCGTTAAAAACGGCCGATCTGTGGGACATCACTCAAAATGCTATCGGTACGTTTATGCGTAATATCAATCGCGAAAGCCGCAAACGAAAAATAAAAAAGATACAACACAAATCTAATGCGTACAAAATTGCAGACTAAAGTTTTTCTCAACAAAATTTGACCAATCAGTAAAAGGGGGTGTAGGGGGGACAAGAAAACATTACTTTTTTTTATGTAATCCGGGGTGTAAACCTAAATTAAGATTGCTTTACTATACCTAACAAAAAATGTTGACGTTATCTGTTTCAAACCCTTCACTCAGCCACTAAAATAAAACCGCCCCTAAAATTAGAGGCTACCACTCCTATACAACACAGAATAAAGGGCCTATGACTTATGTCAGTGACCCTCCCGCAAAATTTGGGTGCGAAATCTAATGACAAAAATGTGAGTATCACATTTACATATTCGAACACCCTCGGGGTTTTTCTCTCTGTCAATGTTCCAAGGTTAAAATTTCGACTGTTCACTCCCAAAACTTTCAAAATCAGGGCCCAAAATTCGGGAGATTTAATGCTAGCATTATCATTTGGAAAACCAATGCAATGAAAATGGTGAAAGTTCCGACTTTTTGTGAAAAACAATCTATGACAGTATATATCGACAAAAACTCACGTGGCGGGGGGCAGCTAGATTTGTATGGGAAAGGGGATCTTGTGCATGGAAACGTCAGAAGCAGCTTGAAACAGAGCAAATCGTACCCTTTGAAAATAGAACGAGATATTTTGTTGAAAATACTCATTCACCAAAAAACAAATAGGGTAAAAATTTCTACCCCCCCTTACCTTGAGCTCACTTTAATCATATCTAGACGGGTACAAGATTACACAGTAACAAGTGTTGTAAATTTTCCATGGACATGACAACGTGGGCACTGTTACTACAAAAACCCTTGGGGCTTCCAAAGAAACCTTCAAGAAAAGCAACTCACAACGCTGCAAACCCCTAAATGGTCGGTGACCCTACCTTATTAAGGGAAAAAAACGAGTTCGACTTTTGATTTTACAAACGGGTATCCCGGACAAACCCTTTTTGAATTTCTTAAGGGAAACAAAAAACCCACGGGAATTAAAAAACCCTTTCAGAAAATTTAAAATTTTAACAGTTCCCACAAAGCATTAACAAAAACCCCCTCAATGTCGGAGGGCGGAAAAAAATTTAAACGAAATTTTAGGCAAACCAAATAAAAACCCAGCAGTTCCCTAGTCCTCTTGCCAAGCAGATATCTCCTTTCAAGGGCTGGGGCGTCCCAAAATTTAGCTCACTTCCACAAATATTCGGATCCCTTAGTCAAACTAAAAATTTCAGCAATTTGCCTTGAGATTGGATGTTCTATACGACCCCCAGACTTTGCTGAATCCTGATGGGAAATGAAAATGCCTTCAAAAGGGAAAAGCGTCCCCCCCGGGGAGATGAATTACCCCATTTCCTCCGCCTTATACTCAGGTACCTTAATCCCCTTTTGCACCTATCAGGGAAATTTGTCACAAGTTTCTGCCCGCCCCCGGACACGCTCTAATCATCCCTATACCGAAATCAAAAACTGATAAATCCGACCAAATTTCATTACCTCATGGGTATGCAAATTCTAGAAAGGGTAATTTTTAACAGACTCAGGTACGGTTACAAGGTAAATTTTCTCACAACTGTACGGATTCCTTGGACGTAGCACCAAAATTGCTTTTCGAGTACTTTCACACTCTAAACCCGGGAACCACTGTTTTTCTTGACCCTTAAGTCACTTTTTTTACATTGCAAAGAGAATTATCCCAGAAAATTATAAGCTTTGGCATCCGGGTAAATTCTGAAATGGATTAGAATGTTCTCTCGAATGATCTGCAAGTGTCCTGTTCGGGGATGGAAGTTCCACTTACAGTCTTTTGACTTGGGACGCCACAGGGAAGTTTCAGCCCCATGCTGTTCAATGTCCCCCATGCCACGCTGGTGCAGATATCCCACTTGGTGGTGAATCCATTAATCTATGCTGTGAATATGCTCAAGCATCATCACAAATGAGGATGCAAAAAATTCTCGACAAATCACTCAAAAAACACATGAGTGTGGGTTGGGGCCCTTTCCGCTGAAAAACAATGGGTCTAAACCCCTGTTCATACCCCCCCCCCCTTTTCGCATAGGTGACCAGGACTTTGACATATGCCACAAGTATAAAAATTTTCGGGGAAAGTAAATGATGCAAAAAACCCGGTCCCTCTCTAAAGAAAGACTCTGGAGAGATTGAAACCTTTTAAAGTTCTTGTCGGGAAAAGAAAATGGCATCAATGTTAAGCTCCTAATGTTTTTTCTTCTTTATCGGGCAGTTTAGACTACCATGCACTGCACTTTTTGCGTGTAGGAAACAAAATAGGTAGTTTGGGTAGGCAAAATGAAGCTATAGGGTTTTCCTCGGCGCCCCGAAACAGCAAGGTGTAAAAATGAATCAGAATTAAAATTACCACCATTTCTGAAGAAAAATATTTTTTTCCCATATTTGGGGGCAAAATTCTGAGGGGAAACCCCGTATCTCTCAATTTCCAAAAAAAAACTGCAAAATAAATCCGCAAATAACTGACAACACCACCCTCGCGCCCTCTGATCACAAAATCTCCATGCTTATAAAACTCAATGTTCCAATTATAAATACCAAAAGATCGCTCCCTTCCCCCATGGAAAAATTTAACATTGATCTGCCCTTTTTTCTACCACAAAAAAACAGGGGGCATAAAATGTGTGTTGAAACAAATTGCGCTAGAAAGGTAAAGGGAAACCAGAAACTTGGGGGATGATGCATGATGTTAACGGGGCCACGGATCCGACAGCTGGATACAAACTGGTTGTGCTTGCGCTGTATAAAAAAAAATGGCTTACTACAACACAAGTTTAAAATAAATACAAAACTGGGCCAGCACTACACAAACGGAGCGGCGGGATACTCCCCCGCACGGGAAATTTTTTAAAGTTAGGGGGTCTGGATGTTTTCGTGACTCTCAAAGTGCTCTTCGGGCCTAAAATTTTTTCAAACAGGTGGCGGAAAAATTTTGAGTTGCATTAAACAACGTACCTTCAACAGAGCTAATTTTTAAAAATTCATTTGTATGGTACCTCTCATGTTGCATACGCAAGCCACCCGTGACAAATTTTTCGAAAGAAACCTCAGCAAAGGGTATTTTGAAAATAGATCTTGGGGTGCCTCTTGCTAGGGGTTTCCATATATTGAAAAATTCTCATAAGAAAAAACTATAATCTGATCAACACTCAAAACCTGAAAGCGACCCTAGGCCTACGACATATAAATGAAACCTTCCCCATGGGTGGCACGAAATCAAAAACCCGACTGTGACGTGGTTTTGCCAAATACGTTTTTGGTTACGAATTACGGCCTGCACTCAAAAAGTGCAGTGAAACTAGATGTAGACTGTGTAATGAAGAAAACAAACGAACGCTTGAGCACTATATCTCGGAAGTCTGTGTCAGCCTTTCAACCCCTAAAAGAGGTATAAAAAACTATGTGAATATTTCATTTCACTATACATTGGAAGATATACTCGACTATAACCCCAAATTTACTGTGTAAAACCCGTAACAAATAACAGTTTATTTAAACAGGGCAAAACTATGTAAGTATAATTTTTTATATGTAGTTTTATTTTATTTTTACCCTTTTACAACTACGTATTACAACTACTGTACAAAGTCAGATATATGTAAAACTGTAATCATGATTCCCACGCCGACAATTTGCCAGGTGGAAAAAACTTACTTAAATTAACTTGCCTAAAATAGCTCACATGACTGCATATCAAAATTACAAAGGCCTTTCCACCCCAAGCTGTACGCCCCCGTGGCAAGGTAATAACGACTGTGTAAAATTTTTTCTTTCTTTAATTGATATGTACTTTTCATAATAATGTTTCATTAAAAATTTAAATGTAATAATGTTATAACCCTGCATCAAATGTACCACAGCTTGCCCACGCCTGTGCAGTTGCCAGGGGTAAAAAAAGGGCTAAACAAAAAAATCAGGATCCCCGTGCTTCGATCCAGTGACGCAACCACCCCTCAGGGCATCTTTTACACAACAAGGAAGGACTGTCTGAAAGTGGACCAAAAGTTTTAAAAGTAATTTTTATCCACACTACCACTGTAAAAGAAAAACCATAATCATAAAATTATATGTTTCCAGTGAATCATAATTCTAAAATTTGAGGATATAACAGCATTAAATAAGGGTTTACTATTAAAACACTATTCACAATATAAACACCACAAAATTTAATCATGGTTTTACGTAGCCTAGCTAAGATCTAGAATTTTACTCCCTAATATAATATTGTGTTATATGCTGCAAGAACCTTTTGCTGCCCTCTAAGGGGAAAATAGCACCTGCCTTAAAGGGGTATTATCCATATGAGAATAAAACCCTGACTGGATTGTTGACAAGTATGTGAAGGTAAACACTGCCACATAAATTAGTTAAAAAAATCCGTGCAGAACACTGATGTTCAATTTCATCATTAAAAATGCCAGAGACCTAAAATCTTCTGGCTAGTTCTCTACCAATTTTCACAAAACCAAGGAAGTATGAGGGGCGCGATCAATGCAAGGCATCCACACTTTGGATGACAACCAGGTAATAGCCAATGGGAAGAACTCAAGCATTTCATCAATAGTAGATCACTGACAGTATATGACCAAGAGTAGAGACTCATTGGGAGTTGCGAGGTTAGACTACGTATTTGGCAAAAATTTAGTTCAGGTAATGTCTGTACTTCACTGGTAACGAGAGTTATTAGTGACACTTTGCAATACGAACCGACTATACTGTAGACAGGCGACCTCAGCCACTAAACACCAGCTAGGCTCCGAAAATTCATCCACCGCGGACCTGGAGCATCACTCAAGGCACGGGTCTGTGACTGGTATAATCACTAATGAAATAACAACTGTTGAAAATTTTTCTCATGGATTTAATCACAAAGTGTCACGACTACCTATAACACATGGGGTTGTTCACGGAAACGCTCGAAGAAAAAGAGGCCCCAGGACTCCTATGCACCGGGATGGATCAATGACCCTATTTGCCAAGGAACATAAACGGGTCAAGGAAGCTTGCTAATGTTATAAAGATAGTGTATAGACGACAGCTATCTTTGCAGTTCTTAAAAGCCAACAAAGGAATTCAGGGACAATTAAAAACTACAGATTCGTAGTAAACACTGCGGAAACAGTTACTGCAAGGTATCAAGAGTCAAACCTCTGTGCGCTGACATGTGGAGAAAAAATTTAATAGGCTGAAAGGTAAACCTCTCACAAAACCGCAGTTCCACAGTCCACAAGAGCAGGCTAATATCTGCTAGAGCAGTGGGCGGGAATTCTCAGCTAAGCTCACTCTCACAAGGGATAAAAGATCAACTAGACAAGTCGAAAACAGATCGGAACTTTATATTAGCAGTAGCCTGTGCTGCTACTCGACCCCTAACCGACTTTGCCGAAATAAACCGAGTGGAACTAAGTAATGCCCTTCTGAGAAAGGTAAGGCAACCCGCCCTGGCGAAGATGGCCATTACTTACAGCATCCCTTCGTCACATTGCTCGGTACAGGCAAACCCACTTTTGCCACCTGTATAGACTCAGCCTATCACAAGAATATCCCAAGCTCCTGGCCTAAAAGCTAATCATTCCCATACCTAAACCTAAATAATGACAAAATACAGGCCCATGTGATCTGACCTCCTTCTGTTCAACGTACTGAGAGGCTAATACTGAACAGCTTATGTATCGCATACATGCTAAGTACCCCCCCAGACTGTATGGATTTCCCCAGGGACGTAGCAGTCAGCACTGTTTGCAGATACTTAAACAAACACAAACCCAGGATGCAAACCGTATTTCTTGATCTTAAAATCTGCCTTTGATATTGCAAACACGCGAAATAATCCTTGAGCAAACTAGCTACTTTGGTATCAGGGAAAACGGTAACATGATTTCAACATGTATCTATCGAATCAGGTCGGGACTCAGGTACTCTCAGGGGGTATTAAGTAGTACTCATACAAAAGTATTTGAACTCGGCACACATTCAGGGAGGGGTGTACTTAGCCCCATGCTATTAACCTTATAATGCATAGATTAAATAGGGCGATATACCATTGAGGGGCAACGACCCATCTTTGCTATGCGATGAGCTTTCGCATATATACCTCAGATACACGAGGAAGAAATGGCACAAAGAGCGATTCTAGATTATACTTCTCACAGCACCATGGCGACTATGTAGTCTGGTGGGACATTGAATCCATTCACATATCAGACTGAAAAAAACCAAGGCTCTTAAACCCAAAGACAACCCTTCTGCCCAGGTGTCACATAAAAAATGGACGATTGAGCTTAGATCTCTGCCATCAATAGCAAATACTTTGGGTGATGTCAATGATGCAGAGTTCATCAGAAAACCTGAAAGAAAAAGGACTGTCGGAGCGGGCTGAACCCACTTAGGGGGACAATTTTGGTCAAAAATCCGATGGTATCAAGATCAAAGATATTGCAAGACTCTGTGATTGTCATTACCTACGAGTCAGTCATAGCATTATTCATGCATTGCACCTAGTGTTGTACAAGAATCAGAGTTGACTAGTTTAGAACATACACACAAAATGAAGCCATGAGGGACATCATTCTGGTTGCCACTAGAACAACAAGAATTAGTGGAGAATATTGAGACACGAACTAAACTTTACCCTCTGTTACGTAAAAGAAATAATTATATATAAATCACCACCAGTGGCTGTCAAATCATTAGAGAACCCCTCCATATGTACAGAGTTCCAAAAGAACAACTATACAACACAGACAGTGGAGCTACCTATTGCATTACAAACAACGTATTCTTACTATCAAATCTATGGATAAAGTAAATGTAAAACAATTAGCTCAGCTGAAATTACCCATAACTAAGACCCTACATGGACGTTCTGTACCCCCGCGTGAAAAATGTCGGACATAAAGTATATGATTATACGACTGCCCCTAAAAAAGACAGTGTCCCCCCCTGCTATACTAGGCAGTATGCACTTGCATTAAAATGAGATCTGAAATCTATCCAATGCCAATGAATGCTTACACTGACGGGTCCTTGCAGTCTGGAGTAGGAGCAGGGATGTGCTTTGTTGTATATAAAAACCAATATCTTACGACACCAGGATTTCTATTGAATCAAGGCTGGCGGGGGGGTATATTCTGTGATTCACAGAGTGCTCTCCAGGCTCTGAACACTCTAGGACAAAGGTGCAGTAATATCGCAAATGCATCAGATAAACGTGTAATCGTGCAAAAGAACGAGGCCCATGATATAACGTTTTCGTGTGGATTCCATTCGCATGTTGGAATCCAAGCATGATCATGCTGATCGCACGGCAAAGTCAGCATGTGACAAGCAATATCTTAGTTGGGATATAAATCTTGGGTACTATTTCCAGGATTGTATAGCATATTAAAGCTTCCTTTAAAGAGGACTTGAAAATTTGAAATGTAGCATCACATGACTGCATATCAAATGTAGCCAAGCCTTTCCCGCACAAAGTGTACACCGCGTGGAAGATGAGTAGATAAAACGACTGTAATTGTTCCTTTCGTAATGATAAGGTACTTATACATTAATTAATGTTATAGCCTAAAAATTGAAAGTAATACCAGTATATGTTATAAACCATGATCAAATGAACCACAGCTTGCCACGCCTGTGCAGGTAGCCCGGATGGTAAAAAAGGACTAAGAACTAAAGACTACGCACCGTCACGAGGCGGGCGAGACCCACGATGGGGGGAACCCGCAATGTAAACACTGAGGGGGAGGACGCGGAGGATAACGGTCCCACCCCTCCCGCGGCTGAAGAATGCTCTTCATCCGTAGTTCAGGTGGATAGGCCCACTGAATCATTGCCATGCAACAGGCATGCAAGGAGGGATCCTGACGCCCTGATGGGGCGACGTGAAGGAGGAAGTGACGGCTTCACATTAGATGAGTCTGGTCAAGCAAAGAAAAAAAGAAAGACCGACAATGCGTGGGCGGGGGAGGAGGGGGCGGTGTGAGGGTGGCGGGCTCACAGGACAAGAAACCCTAGCACCAAAGAAGCATTACAGTTCCGCCTCGACTTCCCTGAAGGCACAACGAAATCGAAAAAAAATGAAATGGCTGCCAGGACTCGGCAACGACCCATCGGGCCCTGGGGCACCTCCCTCGACCTTGTTGCAGAGGAGATCAAGCTCTCTCCTCAACGTATGTGTATGTCCGCCCCACGTCGCAGACAGAAATACATTGACGAACTAATTAAAGGATCAATTGCAGGTATACCTATTCACACTATGTGATGCAACCGCAAAAAAAGAAGGAAAAAGTCTGATAGAAATACCTTGAGACACACTACACAAGGATTTTGATATTGACTAAACGTGTATTTGCAACTCGACGGAGTCACAAGGCCATATATCCCAGAGTGCACAAGGATCGGGAAACCATTAAACCGCATCCGGCATTATATGACAAGTGACGAGCAACCCTCCAAGTACATAACACTTCTTCGGAAAATACAGGCCGCCAGCCACGTGCTGGCACGTGAGAGATCGCATCCCTTTTGATCTGCCTATAATGCAAAGGGAAGGGGACATGCTAGCTAAGTATTGCAAGGGCAAGGCACGCTGTGCGCATTGTGGCGGACACAAACATATGCCAAGGAGTGCACCTCGCACGGCATGTATAAGAAGGAACAAGGAAGAGTAATGCAGATGCACCCATTCTTGTCCACACTCGTGCTCTAAGGTGTGGGATGACAGGTGTGGATGCCTGGCACTGGGGGGCACGACCCTCCCTGCCCTGCAGTCCCCCTCCACCCCCTGTAGTACAGGCACCGACCGCGAAGTGACCCACCCAACCCGCGACCAGACGTGCCGGGGAAGCGCCCCGACACCGCGTGCCCTGGTGACGTCACAGTCGCAGAGATTTCGCGGGCGCCAGCGGAAGTGGGGGTGAGAGGCCACAGTCGAACTACGCAACAAGGTACGCAGGTGGAGAAGGTGGCCAAGATGATGCTGATCCGCACAGGAGGGTATCTCGGGCCGCAAAGCGGACATACTCTCTGAACTGAAGAAAACGCCCCCAACTCCTTCCCCAGGCGACAGCAGAGGCAACCGTCCCCACCCTCAGGCAGGACGACCGCCAGGACCGCGGGGAATCCCGCAAAACTTGTGACAGAAGTGAAGTTCACGCCAGCTGACCAACGGCGACGTAAATGTGCTTGAAATTCTAAGGAAATGAGGGCTCGAAAAGCCCAACAACAAATAAGTTAATTAATGAAATAAAAACGTCGCTGAAGCAGGAAAGGAAAAAAAAAATCAAAAAGTAACTGTTCATTGTCGTTGATACTAGTGCTACCATTAGGATTAAAAGAACGAGCGAGGAGAATCGCCGTCAGGACCGCCAGTGTTGATAACCAGAGTGGGCGTGTCAGCGCTGACAGAAGCCACGAACAAAATCAGGATCCTATGACGTCGAGTCCAGTGACGCAACAGCCCCTCAGGTGCATCTGACACAAAAACGGACAGGGACTGTGATGAGAAGGGGAACAAAGCTAAGACCAAATGTTTTAAAAAAATGGTTAAAAGTAAGTTTCAGTCAACGGACTACAATCTGTAATGAAACCATAATCATAAAGGTTTTCTGTTCTTTATGTGAATCTATAATCGTATATATTAGAGGATATAATAGCATGATGTACAGGTAGCCTACTAAAAACAGTATTCACATCTGGATAAAACGCGCACAATCAAATTCAATCATGGGAATATGCGTAACTAGCATTAGTTTTACATCCACAAATAGAATATGAGTTATTATGCGTGCAAGAACTTTTGCTGCCGCTGCTAAGATGGAAAATAGCACCTGCACCTTAAGGGGTATTATTCATATGTGAATACAAGCCCTGACTGGATTGTTGGCATATGTGAACGGTAACACTGCACATAAATTACGTTAAAAATCCGAGAAACACTGATGTCAATTTCATAATCTAAAAATCCAGAGCCTCTGGGTTATTTTTAAATGTATAAATATATATGCCAGATTACTTCTTAAATTCTGGCCTAGTTCTCTCGCCAATTCACACAAGGCACGTTATGCATGGGCGACTTCAATGCAAGGGCATCCTATCACTTTGGAGACACAAGGTAATATGTAATGGGGACACGAATTCAAGCTTTCATCATAGACGATCACTGACAGCTCTATGACACAGAAGTAGAGACTCATTTGGGAGGTGGAAGGTTAGACTACGTATTTGGCAAAAAAATTTAGTTTCATGGTAATGTCTTGTACTTCATGTTACGAGAGTTAGTTAGTGACCACTTTGCAATCCGAACAGACTATACTGTAGACAGCGACTCAGCCCCTAAATCACTAGGTCAGAATAATCATCACCGGACCTGCGGAGCATCACCTCAAGGCACGGGTATAGGACTGGTATAACACTATGAAATAACAACTGTTTGAAAAATTTTTTCTCAGGAATTAATCAAAGTTGTCACTGACACTACTTATAAACACATGGGTCGTTCCCCGATGATAAGCACTCGAAGAAAAAGAGGCCACGGCCTCCCATGAACCTGGATGATCAATGACCCTATTTTGGAAAGGAAACATAAACGGGTCCAGGAGTTGCCTAAGGTTATAAAGATAGTAAGACGACAGCTAATCTTCTTGAGTTTCTTAAAGCCAAAAGGAATTCAGGGAAGGAATTAAAAAACTCAGATTCGTAGTAAACACTGGAAAACAAATTTCTGCAAGGTATCAATAGTCAAACTCTGTGGCTGACACGGGAGAAAATAATAGGCTGACAGATAAAAACTCTCACAACACACGCCGTTCCACAGTCCACAAGAGCAGGCTAATATGTGCTAGAGCAGGGGCCGGGAATTCTCTGCTAAACTCACTCTCACAAAGGGATAAGATCAATAGACAAGCGAAAAGAGATAGGAACTTTAATAAGCAGTAGCCTAGGCTGCTATTGACCCCCCGACTTTGCCGAATAACCGAAAATAACATCTCCATACCTATAAGGCATTAACGCCGTGCGTTTAGTTTTGCGTACTCTTGTCCACCATACCGCAGTACCAAGTAGGACCGGTCTCGGAGTTTGCATGGTACTTTGCAGGAGAGCACTCCTCCACAGACGTCGGAAAGACTCCATGGCGACGGAGAAATGCTTTGCTCTTTCGTCACTCGCCCAAATAATCATTGCGTAACGTTAAATTAATTTAGTATCGGCAAACCATTGCACAACCCATCCTACAGGGACACCTTCCCTGATTCGTCGCCCATGATGAAAGTGAAACGAACTTGACATTCGAAACATTTGCAAAGAAATCGGACTCATGCTTCGACTATAGTCTCGAACGACGTTTCGGATATGTCTTACCATTATGTAAGATCATTTTCTTTGGGGCTGTGGTTTCTAATGTGACTTCTGATTGGTTGTAGCGTATGGTAAAATTGAACTTAAATATTATATATTAGTTTTAAAATATTTATACAACATGTATGTAAGTATGTGTTTATATACATATGACTAAATATATATATATATATATATATATATATATATATAAAAATATAATATATATATATATAATATATTATATACATATATATAATATATATATATATTATATATAATATATATATTATAATATATATATATATATATATAAATATATATATATACTTCAGTATTATGTATATATGCATAACGAAAATGACGTGTACGGCAATTGAGAAACTAAAATAAACCTTCATAGAAATACATATTAATATTACGTAATTTATCAATTAATATATAGTTTGTTGTTGCAATATATGCCAGTGTACTTATTTGATTATTGTTACTAATAATGACATAACTATAACATTTATGTACATCATGGAATTCATATATAAATGTTATCCTCAGAGTCACATCGAAATATAATGTTAAAGTCCTAACTGTTTCAGTATGACGATTTATATATATATATATATATATATATATATATATATATATATATATATATATATATATATATGTGTGTGTGTGTGTGTGTGTGTGTGTGTGTGTGTGTGTGTGTGTGTGTTGTGTGTGGTGTGTGTGTGGTGTGTGTGGTGTGTGTGTGTGTGTGTTGTGTTAGTTTAACATGCAATCATCATGGGCCATGGTAATATAAATATATTGTAAGCATATTTGCTTATGTGTATGACAGTGAATACATGATGCGTAATTGTTACGGCATTTTATTTATAGCTTAACTTTTCTTAGCAATGTAAATACATTTATAATATGATTTTTAATGTAAGAAAGAAGACAATATTGATATTTTTTTTTTATTATATTTAATATTACAGTTTGCGTACACAATATATTTTACATATAATGAAAATAAATATGTATAGCTATGCTTGTTGAAAATATAATACATTAATTTAATGTAAATTCAATATATTGGTGTGATTAGTTAAAATTACATAAAGTATCAATAATTGTAAACCTATCTTAATACCCTATAATAATCAAAGGCAACTGTAGACACGTATAAATATATTCTTTTATTATATTATATATACTTACCGAAGTAACAAAAATGAATTCGCAGTTATATGCGGATCATTTCAGCCTTATTCGCACAATAGAGAGTCAATGTATAATGCGTACGACTTATTTAAACCAAAATCAATATTGAATTGTTAACTTACCTTACAAATATTAACTGAAATATAAAATAAGACATATACAAACTTCATAACCAAGAATATATTATAATGTTTGTAATATCATGCATAAAACATTGATACATTTTAAAAAAATTACCGCGTGATCATTACGAAAATATTATTTAAAAATTGCGCGCGCCTATGCTGCCCCCTATGGTCTATATATGGTTATTGAGCATCGCATTGCGCAATGATTGTTTACATGAAAGGGATATCAGTTGGACAAATTAAAAATATTGAGACCGTTTTTTTTAGTGCTCTATTTCATCGCGTATCTCCGTTATTATCGATTTGCACAACTTTTGCCATAGATGAAAAGTGTCTTATTTTTCGTCAGGTAACCACTCCATGCACTTATTTTACTGTACCCTTGGTTGACATGCACGGAAAATTTTCCCAATTTATTTCGCTCAGTGAGCGACAAGCCTTACAACACAAATTAAATGTTGGTACAGAGTATTCATGACACGCAGGTCACACCATGAATCAAGTGCGTAAGGAAAATGAAATAAATCATGAATGATAATCAACGGAAGCTCGGGTGAAGTATTAACAGCCACCAAATATGGGTATTGCAAAAGTATTACATCTAGATTGTCCTCTGTTAATAAGTACTTGCAGACGTCTAAGACAGATCTCTGATATGAGATCAGCAACTTTGGGACACTCGAGGCAATAATGCTGGGGGTGGTTCGCATTGTATGCGGCACACAGTTACACGTGAGTCCCTGGGGGGCACTCCTCTGCCTCGCCCACCTGCCACACTGTCTGCAGCCTAACCGGAGCCGGGCAGCCAGCCACAATGTGTCTTCTTACCAGCAGACCGCGGCGTCGGTACTAGTAGGGATGAGAGGCGAAGTGGTCATAGTGCTGGATGCTTACGCTCGCTGGCCGCTCGGCGTTCCTGCGCCGGGTAGTTGACAAGTGGCGGAAGCACGTATCCTCCGCTTTAGTGGGAGAGGGTTGATGGCGAGGCGTCTGCCGCAGGTAGGCAAGCCTACAGGCACCTTTGACAGACGGTCCACACATCCTTAGCTGCTACTCCAACATGCGAGGGAGATCCATGGGAAATGTGTTACAAGTTCATAACTAATGCCGTCGCTTGTGAAGGGAGACAGCTGAATACATGCAGCCCTTTTCCAACGAGTGAGGCGATGGTAAACCTTTGGAAAGTAACCCTTCTAGATGTGCTTGCATGTGGATCATGCTAATGCACACTTCGAAAAAAAAGAATTCGGTACGCCGATATTTTTAAAATATCAATTAATTGCTTTTCACATGTATAATTTGTATGTCATTGTCAACATACTAATCATAATACTTATCATGTTCTGCAAATATACGGTAACTGGAAAATTCTACTTCATGGCAAGAAGTTATTTGAATCATGCTCAAAAGCTTTTTTCTAGCCCGAAGGAGGAGAAGATGGAACGGCGGCCTTCCCTCCGCATTCCTACCCAGCGGTGCAAATGAGCAAAACTAAACGACCTTGATTATCTGGAGCGAACTTGGCCAAGTCTTCCTGTTAACTCAAATCGTCGAGCTGAGAGGAGCGCGACTTTCGCATCGTTCTCGCATCGCCTCAGGCCGCTTCCAGGGCGGTGATTCCAGCTTGCTCATGATATAGAAAAAGGCATTCATGTGTTGAAGTATGCACGTCTATATGTGCCTTTTATAATATATTTAAACACCACAGACACACACACACACACATTTTTTTTATATCAGATTTCTTTATATCTATATATAAAAGTGCATTATCCAGTTGTAATGAATGTAGAGTTGATACTTTTTTTCCCCAAAAAATTCTGCTTTCTGGACATTTTTACTTTAGTAAATACATAAGTTTTTATAATATTCTCACAAAAGATTTATTTAACTTGAATAAATATATCGCAAGTATATTTATCTTATTAATCACAGTATCATTCAAAACTGCACAAAATTAAAATATATCATGACGGTTAAGTTAAATTTCTTTTGTAATTCTGTAGGTGATTTATACACTCCTTTATCACTGTTCCCGGATTACCGCTTCTCATAATAACAATAACACCATTACTTATTTCTCCGATTCTCCACCTCATACCCTAACACACAATATAAATATCACCAGCATACTCAATAGTTACAACTAAGGTTTCAGACATACAGCGTATATATATATATATATATATATATATATATATATATAATATATAGTATATTTAATATATACATATTTAAGTCTATGTATTTTTATG
>NW_023658157.1:0-25063 GCF_015228065.2 Penaeus monodon
ACGGATAATTTTCAGTTTTATTTTTTCAGTCTTGCTTATTCATTTTTTTTTTTTTATCTACCCAGTATCTGTTGAAAGGTTTAAAATATTAGAACATGAAGAGTCAGACTCGGGACGCAATCACCCAAACGATGCCTAAAGAATAAGGTTGGCAGTACTGCAGCCCTACACCATGGCACGCCCGCTACCACAACCCGGGGGCGTTGCAAATCACTACAACTATATATTTTATGGTGGACAGTCAGTGGGAGTGATTGTAGAAACCCGGGTTGGCTTTATCAGTTCATTAGTAATGAGGGTAAGTCTTGTTTGTTTATTAAGCTCGTTTTCTTTGCCCCGGCCTTCACCCGTTGCTGTTGCCTTTCCTTTAATGTTTTAATGGTTTAACTCCGTCCTGTATGTGTGATATGTATAGCCTCCACATCTTTTTGGTCTGTGATTTTTTCCGGGTTTTAATTTTACTACTTTGTGTTCTTAATGTTACTTACGTGTTTAATCAGTTTGTTTGATTTTAGTATTCCATTTATTTTGCTCCTTTTACTGCTTTGTATTTTCCTGTGTTCCTGTAGTCCTTTACTGTCAATTGATGCAGAAGCAGTTGTCGAGGGAGTTAGAGCATTTGACCCATAGTAGAGCCATTGCAGCCATCTGGCTTCAAGATATTGAACCTCAAACACTCAGACTTCAGCAGTTAGAAGATCCTCTTTGGAAGGAAATTATCTCTTAGAAGAGGAAAAACTTGCCAAGCGTCGTTTACCGCTTTGCCTAGATGAGTTTGAAATAAAAGGTGATGTACTTACCATGTGTGCCATTTTCCAGATGGGGTCCTTCATCAGTTAGTGGTACCAAAGGCCCTCCGTAGTGCGGCACTTCGACTCGCTCATTATTGTAGCCTCAGTGCAGCTCACCAAGGGACTTTAAAGCACTCACTGTAAGTTATGTGACATGTTTTACTTTGCAAACATGCTTCGTACCGTCAAAGATTATGTTGCCAGCTGCCAAGCTTGTCAACGACATAAAGGTGCAGCTCTTGCTTTCCAGCAACACTTCCGCTTGATCTCCTTGAGCTTGATACAACTACTGAAGGAAATAGGTATGTGCTATCCATACTGAGATTTTCTTCGCCATTTTATGACCTTGTTTGGCCCACCCAAGTCACTACAAAAATGCCAATGGCACAGAATTCAAGAATGTCTCTTTTCTAAAGTCTGTGAGTTGCTAAGCATCAAGAGCAGTTATACAACGATTTTCCATCCACAGGCTAATGGCATGGTTGAGAGGGAAAAGTGGTTTGGCCCTGCAAGAATTATGAAGTCACTGGGTCCTGGACAAGGATCATTAGGGATCTTACTCCTTCACAGAAGGCAAGCAAGCTCGATCTCAATCAGTTACGTCCCTTTGACGTAGTGATGAGCTGCATTTTCCACAGTCTAGGGGAGATGGTGAGGCTACAGTTGATCCAGACGTTCCTGACGATCTTGCTGAAGTGCTGTTACTCTCTGGCTGCCGTGTATCTAACAAGCTATAATCTTACAGGATGTCTCGAAAGGCAGTGACCTGCTTCCTCTTTTGTTGCTTTTGAGTTTTGAACTGCACAATATTTCGTATCTTATAGTTCTGTTTTGTTTGTTGTATATATATATATTATTTAAAACTATTACCTTGATCTTATCCTTTCTCATCATATTTTCTTACTGTAATGTATTTTTATTTGTATTTCGTTTATTGTTTAATATTGTTTGTCTTATGGCGTTGTGTGGCCCTTTTTTTTTTTTTTTTTTTTTTTTTTTTTTGCATTTATCCTTCCTTGGTTTTGTTTTATTTGGGTTTCTTTTAAATTTAGGTTGTATTCTGGTTTTAGATATATTTATTGCACTGGATATCTTTTCATTTGTATGCATATTGTGTTCACAGCTAAGTCTATGTACTAATTGAGCTCTTTTCGCAGGGTGTTGCCGTTATGCTCTAGTCCAGCCACAGTTATGGTCGGTATTAGAGGGCAGGTGTCGTGTCTCGCTCGTCCCTCTTCTCGGAACCTGTAGTGGCGCCCGTTGCCCTCTGTCGTGAGTGGTCGGCCTCCGATCGCTCCTCTCGTGATCTCTGTGTGTTCCCCTGTTACAGCCTGGTGCCTGCCGATACGTTCTGGAGTGAATGGGCCGGACCGAGCGTGAGGGACCGCCGGAGAGAGTTAGAAGCCTTCGACGAACGTTGACGATGGAGAGGAGAAGATCGAAGTCAGGAGGGGAGGGAACATGTAGTGAAAACAAACCGCTGCATCCCTCTCTGTTGCCGGTGACGGAGCCCGTACACTTTCATCGGGATCCGTGAATGCGGCTGCCTCTCGCCACCTGAATATACTTTAAAGAGAGTATTGACAATCCAGTGATTGTAGTTTACTTTATGTTCAGTTTGCCTTTTTATGTTCAGTTTGCCTTTTTAGCTTGTGTGATGTGTATGCATGTGTTTGATTCTTTTAATCTTTATCTCGATCTCATTTTACTTTTTTTCTTAAATTACCCCGTTTTTCCAGTTTTACGTTTTCTTCAGTGTTCGTATGTTACTGCTTTATCTTCTTTTATCCTTGTACTTTTATTTGCTGTATCACTTCGTAATTTTTTTTGGTTATCGTTTTATCTTCTAATTATTTTTACTATCCTATTGAATTGTTTTCGGGGAAGCTTAATATAACTCGAGACCGTGCGCGCCCTCTACCTTAAAAGGGACCGCACATTGTACTGGGACTCTCTTTTTCTCTTATCTTGAGAGGCTTAACACCTTCCGCGGGGTCTGTTTTGCCGTGTGACTGAGGAGTGGGTGTATGATTTGGATGCTGATTTCTTTTCGCCTGGATATTTGTAAGTACGTGGCCAAGTGCACATGCTATACATACAAACTGAATTAAGATAATCTGGTGCCTCAAATAATGTATAACTGATCAGAATTCTCTGTTTGCCCCCACCCACAGTCAGTTTTATTTGTTCAAGATTAACTGCTGTTAGTTGCATATTTCATTGTTTTATCCATGTTTTTTTTTTTTTTTTTTTAATATTACCCAGTATCTGTTTTAAGGTTTAAATATTAGAACATGAAGAGTCAGACTCGAGGACGCAATCACCCAAACGAGCCTAAAGAATAAGGTTGGCAGTACTGCAGCCTTACACCCTGGCACGCCCGCTACCACTAACCAGGGGCGTTGCAAATCGCTACAACCATATATTTTATGGTGGACAGTCGGTGGGGGTGATTGTAGAAAGCCGGTTGGCTTTATCAGTTCATTAGTAATGAGGGTAAGTCTTGTTTGTTTATTAAGCTCGTTTTCTTTGCACCGGCCTTCACCCCGTTTCTGTTGCCTTTCCTTTAATGTTTTAATGGTTTAACTCCGTCCTGTATGTGTGATATGTATAGCCTCCACATCTTTTTGGTCTGTGATTTTTTTTCTGGTTTGATTTTACTACTTTGTGTTCTCAGTGTTACGTGTTTGCTTAGTTTGTTTGATTTTAGTATTCTATTTATTTTGCTCCTTTTACTGCTTTGTATTTTCCTGTGTTTTTAATTTGTAGTCCTTTACTGTCAATTTTACATGAATTCTCAGCATCTTTTTACTAAGAAAAGATTTTTTTGAGTTCTTTTACCTTCATTTTACTATGTTTTTGTATTATTCATTCTAGTGTCATTTGCTAACTTTTTACTGTTTGATTTTAGTAGGTTTCATTTATATCATTTTACTGTGTTCTGTGTTTCTTTGGCTTTCTCTGTATAATCTTTTAGTGTGCACCTTTTACTTCAATTTTACTTGCGATGTTTTACTGTCCTTATTTAACTTTATCAAATGTTTTATTGTCTCATTGAACTTTTCAATATTTATTGGGCAATTTTTTCTCAACTTTTGCTTACCTGTGACCCTACTTTATAGTTTCTTTTGTAGTTTTTAGATCTGCCTATCAGTTCATTATGCCTAGAACAAGGAGGAATACACACAATTCACAACCATCTGCAAGCCAGGAATCTAGTTCAAACCGGTCTTCCCCAGCAAGTGTTATGCCGCCTTTGGAGGACCCTCTTGTAATTGGCTCAGTTGTGGACATGACAACAGTGGACGAATGACAGGGTAAGTTGAGAAACTTCCAGTTAGAAATAAATAATTTGCGGCTAAAGAATGAACAAGTAGAAGCGATGGTCTCTAGGCGAATTTCCCCGTTATTGTTCCTCAGTCACAACAGTTGAACATAAAGAAAATATCCTATATATGTAACGCCCGTAGCAGGCTGCATTTTCTAGGGTGTATTATGCATACTGGTAACGTCTGTAGCAGGCTGCGTTCTCTAGAATGTATTATGTGTATTGTTAACGCTATAGAAGGCTGCGTTTTCTAACGTATGTAACACATATTGGTAACGACTGAAGCAGGCTGTGTTCTCTAATGTGTGTAATACATATTGGTAACACTTGTAGCAGCTCTGTTCTCTAGAATGTATTATGTGTATTGGTAACGCCTGTAGCAGGCTGCGTTCTCTAAGGTGTGTAATACATATTGGTAACGCCTGTAGCAGGCTGCGTTCTCTAAGGTGTGTAATACATATTGGTAACGCCTGTAGCAGGCTGCGTTCTCCAAGGTATATAATTCATATTGGTAACGCCTGTAGCAGCCTGCGTTCTCTAAGGTATATAATACATATTGGTAACGCCTGTAGCAGGTTGCGTTGTCTAAGGTGTATAATATATATTGGTAACGCCTGTAGCAGGCTCCGTACTTTAGGGGAGTAGGGAGGAGAAGGAATCTGTGTGCTTATGACTCAGTCGTTAAAGGCAACCAAGTGCTACTATCGTGTTTGGGAGTTCGAGGCCCTCTGGTGTCACGAGTGAATAGCTTTTCAACTATTCCCAGCACACAAGTAGGTCACAACCTATAGAATCTGTAGGTCGACGGTTATACATCATTAAGCGTGTGCCCATCTTACTATGCTTATTATCTTTAGGGGATAGTGGTTTAGTAGTTAATGGCATATGGGTGCATATATTATATTCATGGGTTAAGTAATTGTAGGTTTAGGTAATGTAGGTCATAGGTCGGTGATTCCCCATTTTCCATTTCATTTAGTATTTTCCATTTCATGTAGTATTTCCTACTGCGGATGTCTCTATGCAAAATCCTCTTTGTCCTTTCAGAGCGCTGAATTTCTAGGGTGTATTATGCATATTGGTAACGCCTGTAGCAGGCTGCGTGCTCTAACATGTATAATATTTGTAACACCTGCAGCAGGCTGCGTTCTCTGGAATGTATTGTGTATTGGTAACGTCTGTAGCAGGCTGTGTTCTCTAAGGTGTGTAATACATATTGGTAACGACTGAAGCATGCTGTGTTCTCTAAGGTGTGTAATACATATTGGCAACGCTTGTAGCAGGCTGCGTTCTCTAGAATGTATTATGCGTATTGGTAACGCCTGTAGCAGGCTGCGTTCTCTGGAATGTATTGTGTATCGGTAACGCCTGTAGCATGCTGCGTTCTTTAAGGCGTGTAATACATATTGGTAACGGCTGTAGCAGGCTGAGTTCTCTAGAATCTATTATGCGTAATGGTAACGCCTGTAGCAGGCTGCGTTCTCTAAGGTGTGTAATACATATTGGTAACGCCTGTAGCATGCTGCATTCTCTAAGGTATATAATACATATTGGTAACGCCTGTAGCAGGCTGTGTTGTCTAAGGTATATAATACATATTGGTTATGCCTGTAACAGGCTGCGTTCTCTAGAATGTATTAAGCGTATTGGTAACGCCTGTAGCAGGTTCCGTTCTCTGGAATGTATTGTGTATTGGTAACGCCTGTAGCAGGCTGCGTTCTCTAAGGTATATAATACATATTGGTAAACGCCTGTAGCAGGTTACATACTTTAGGGGAGTAGAGAGGTGTAGCTTATGGCTCAGTCGGTTAAAGGCAACCAAGTGCTACTATCGTGTTTGGGAGTTCGAGGCCCTCTGGTGTCACGAGTGAATAGCTTTTCAACTATTCCCAGCACACAAGTAGGTCACAACCTATAGAATATGTAGGTCGACGGCTATACATCATTAAGCGTGTGCCCACCTTACTATGCTTATTATCTTTAGGGGATAGTGGTTTAGTAGTTAATGGCATATGGGTGCATATATTATATTTATGGGTTAAGTAATTGTAGGTTTAGGTAATGTAGGTCATAGGTCGGTGATTCCCCATTTTCCATTTCATATAGTATTTTCCATTTCATGTAGTATTTCCTACTGCGGATGTCTCTATGCAAAATCCTCTTTGTCCTTTCAGAGCGCTGTCTGCCGAGCCTACAGAAAATGGAGAACAAGAAGAAAGAGAAAAGATTAGATGGATGGATATCAGAAATCGAGAACATCGACCGGAGCCGAGACTTATACTCAGAATCTCTCTAATTCATCCCTAGAGCAGCCTGTTCTCCAAAGCCCGCAGGTCGCCCCTTCATTGTTTTATTGTCATTGGTGTTGAGTGTGAATGTTTATAGATACTGGCTCAGAATGTACTATTGTAAAGGCAGGGATAATTTCAAAACTTAAGATTAAAGGTAATTGTTCTTCTGAACAGTTAAGAGGTGTATCTGGTTCTTGTTTACCAGTAGAGACTGAAGCTGTCATTAAGTTCTTTGTTGATGACAAATTATTTGTGCGTCCTAATGTGTGCTTTGTGTCTGATATTCCTTTCCCAGGAGATATTTTGATAGGAATGGATCTGTAACCACACTTCAGTTTTAAAGTATTCCATATTCTAGATCCCACTGAAGACAGACTATTTATCATTGCAAGGTGAACAGTTCCCTATTGTATATACTAATTGTAAGTCCTTAGAAATTCAGGTTATCCAGTGTGTCAGCGAGTCTTCAGAAGCTCGGCAGTCTTCTTTACGTGCAATGCAACTCAGTGATTTTAGAACAGTTTCATGCCCTCCAAGGAGCGGCTTTTTTGTGTCTTGCACTGTACCAAAGTGTTTTTCAGGAGAAGTAGCTGTTTTTGCTGGTGTTGCATGTCCAGTGATTGCTCCGCATTCCCTTCACAGCGCGGAAAATCATCAGATTGATATGTGGGTGCTATATGACTCGACCCGACCTCTTCGAATAAAGAATGGTATGTGTATTGGTGTTGTGGAAAACAGACGAAATTGTCACACTGGAAGATGATGCTTCACAGCCCTGTGTCATGCACACACATACACACACACACAAACACAAACACATAGAGAGACAAAAAAAACACACACAAACATATGCACACAAACATTCTCACACATACACACAAACAAGCACACGCACGCACAGACACACACGCACAAACACACACCACATACAAACACACACCGCATACAAACACACACCATAGAAAACATGAAAACATAGACGAAATTGTCACACTGGAGGATGATGCTTCACAGCGCTGTGCCATGCGCACACACACAAAAACACACACAAACACACACAGAGACAAACACACACACTCACAAACATACACACACACAGAGACAAACACACACACTAACACATGCACACAAACAATCTCACAAAAACACAAACAAACGCACACACAAAAACACAAATAAACACATAAACACACCCACAAACAAACACACACAAACACACACACACCACATACAAACACATCACATACAAACACACACCACATAAAAAACACAACCACATACAAACAGACACCACATACAAACACACACACACAAACAAACAGGAAAACACAAAAAAAAAAACGACACACAAACATACACACACAAACACAAACGCATAGTAATATAGAGAAATCTTATGAGAATTCACATTCTTTTATGATATTAGACCAGCTAAAGTATTGCGTTTCCCAGATATTGGCAAGTTTCTGAGAGAGAACCACGTCACTCCTGATGAAGCTGTGAGTTTTGCAGATACTTGGACTCCTGCTCATGGATCTCACACGAAATCGAACACCGGTCTCCACAGAGGTAAGAGGATGGTTCAGACCAAATGGTTGGTTCCAGAAGAAGCTGAGGAGAAAGCTCCGAGACCTAAAGTAACATGTCATGGTTGTGGTGAAGTTGGGCACATCAGACCACGTTGCCCTAAAAATCCTTTGCTTTCAAACGACAATCTAGTTCTCCCATCAATTTTTCATTTGATGACAACTCGCCTGGTAAATTCTTAACTTGTGGCACCATCAATGGTTCTTGGTTCTCGGCAAAGCTCCGAGATTCCGGCTGTTCTTGTTATTGCTGCTGAACACTTACTCCAGGATGTTGACCTGACATCATGTCAGTGGACTAGAGTTTCTTATTATCTTGGGCATACAGACACTTTCCCTCTAGTTAAATGTTTCATTCGATGTCCATATTATGTTGGATGGGTTAAAGCTGTAAGGGCAGAAATCAAAGTTTGCTCTGTGTTAATCGGGAACATTCCAGGTGTTAAAAGATCATAACCCTGATGCTGTTACTAGTAAATCTACTACCAGTTGAGCTGTGTCTGACCATATTGAAACTATACCGTGTACTGTACCAGTTACACAAATGACTAATGTTACTGATGAATATGTTGAAGCAGTTGAAACTAGATCATGTAAAATTAGAGAGTCCATCCTCTAGTATTAGCAAAGTTAGAAGCTCTCATATCACACCTTCGGAATTGGTCAAACTCCAGTCAACTCGTCCATCTTTGTCAGGTGTCAGGTGCAAAGCTAATGCTGGGGAAACAGAAAGCATGCGCGATGGCTGGTGTGTATAAATATGAGGTAAGGAATGGTTTGATCTACGGCTCCCGTGTGAATTGCAAAGTCTGTGAAAGGCGAAACCTCTCTGGTTGTAGCTGCTGACTGCCGGAAGATAATTCTCAGTCTAGTGCATGAAAGTCCACTTGCAGGCCATTTCTCACACCGTAAGACAGAAATTAAGGTAAGAGAACAATTTTATTGGCCTGGAATGGGTGCTGACATCAAAGACAACTGCAGATCTTGTGAGAAGTGCTAGAGAATGTCCAGTAAAGTCATGATAAATCCAGCCCCATTATAGCCAAAACCTTTTATGACAAACTTTTCTCGTGTTGCGATCCCTAACACACTCCAGGTAAAAGACATTGATTCAGTGTCTGTAGCCAAGGCTTTACTAGTGATTTTCTCTGGTAGGCATTCCAGGGAGATACGCTCACAGAGCTATGCAGTTTACTTCCAAATTAAGGGGTGAGTTCCACAAGTTCCTCAATAAAAAGCCCCTTTTCACAACTTACCCTCATAGTTGTAACGGCAGGGTGTATACAACGATTTTCCATCCACAGGCTAATGGCATGGTTGAGAGGACCGATTGGTGGTGAAAAACGCCCTAACCCACTCTACTGGTGACTTTGCCTCATGATTGGGATGAACTGCTTCCCTATGTTCGTCTTGCTTTTAATACAGCTGTTCATAGGTCTACAGGAGAACAACCATTGTACCTTGTAATGGGTCACCATGGAAGCTTTCCTCAGGTAAACACAAACTATATGGAGGTGGATCCAGAAGCTGCATATGTCCAGCAGCTACAGGAAGCTCGACGTATTGCTACAGAAACGTCCGTCCAGGCCTGTGAAAAATGGACCAGGTATTACAATAGGCACATACACAAAAAAAAAAAAAAAGAAAAAATGTGGCTGATATAGGTGACCTTGTACTCTTTAAAGATTTTTCTAAACAGGGAGGTAGACGACATCGTACTGTACTTGGTCCTAAGGACCAACCGAGTGGTGGTGAAAAACGCCCTAGCCACTCTACTAGACTTTCCCTCATGAGTGGGATGAACTGCTTCCCTATGTTCGTCTTACTGTTAATACAGTTGTTCATAGGTCTACAGGAGAACAACCATTGTACCTTGTAATGGGTCACCATGGAAGCTTTCCTCAGGTAAACACAAACTATATGGATGGGGATCCAGCGGCTACAAGAAGCTCGATGCATTGTTGCAGAAACGTCCCCCCAGGCCTGTGAAAAATGGACCAGGGATTACAATAAGCACACAATCAAAAGAAAGTTTGCGGCTAATATAGGTGACCTTGTACTCTTTAAAGATTTTTTCTAAATAGGGAGGTAGACGACGTCGTACTGTACTTGGTCCTAAGTGGTTTGGCCCTGCAAGGATTATCAAGTCACTGGGTCCTGTGACAAGGATCATTAAGGATCTTGCTCCTCCACAGACGGAACGCAAGCTTCGTCTCAATCAGTTACGTCCCTTCGACGTCAGTGATGAGCTGCACTTTCCACAGTCTATGGGAGATGGTGAGGAAAGGGGTTCCCCTTTCCCCAACAGATGATCCAGACGTTCCTGACGATCTTGCTGAAGTGCTGTTATCTCTGGCTGCCGTGTACCTAACAAGCTATAATCTTACAGGATGCCTCGAAAGGGCTTTTGACCTGTTTCCTCTTTTGTTGCTTTTGAACTGCACATATTTATAAATCTTTTAGTTCCTGTTTTGTTTGTTGTATATATATATTTTTTTCTGTTTTTTATTTTTATTTAAAACTATTACCTTGATCTTATCCCTGCTCTATCATATTTTCTTACTGTACTGTATTTTTTTTTTTTTTCATTTATTTTTTGATATTGTTTGTCTTATGGCCTTGTCTGGGCTGTTTTATTTTTTTTTTATTTTTTTCTATTGCTTTTACCCTTCCTTGGTTTTGTTTTATTTGAGTTTTTTTAATTTTGGTTGTATTCTGATTTTAGATATATTTATTGCACAGGATATCTTTTCATTTGTATGCATATTGTGTTCACAGCTAAGTCTATGTACTAATTGAGCTCTTTTCGCAGGGTGTTGCCGTTATGCGCTAGTCCAGCCGCAGTTATGGTTGGTATTAGAGGGCAGGTGTCGGCGTCTGTCCATGGTCGTGTCTCGCTCGTCCCTCTTCTCAGGACCTGTAGTGGCGGCCGTTGTCCTCTGTCGTGGGTGGTCGGCTTCGATCGCTCCTCTCGTGGCCCGGTGCCTGCCGATACGTTCTGGAGTGAATGGGCCGGACCGAGCGTGAGGGACCGCCGGAGAAAGTTAGAAGCCTTCGACGAACGTTGACGATGGAGAGGAGAAGATCGAAGTCAGGAGGGAGGGATGATGTAGTGAAAGAACTGCTGCCTCTCTCTCTGTTGCGGTGACGGAGCCCGTATCCGTGAATGCGGCTGCCTCTCGCCACCTGAATATACTTTAAAGAGAGTATTGACAATCCAGTGATTGTAGTTTTACTTTATGTTCAGTTTGGCTTTTTAGCTTGTGTGATGTTTGCCTTTTTATGTTCAGTTTGCCTTTTTGATTGTGTGATGTGTGTGCATGTGTTGATTCTTTTAATCTTTATCTCGTCCTCATTTTACTCTTTTTTTCTAAAGTTAGTATTCTATTATTTTCCTCCTTTTAATGCTTTGTATTTTCCTGTGTTCCTGTAGTCTTTACTGTCAATTTTACTTAATTTTCAGCATCTTTATCACTTCGTAATATTTTGGTTATCGTTTTATCTTCTAATTATTTTTACTATCCTTATTTAATTGGTTACGGGGAAGCTTTAATATAACTCGTTCATAGAGACCGTGCGCGCCCTCTAACTTTAAAAGGGGCCGCACATTGTACTAGGGCTCTCTTTTCTCGTGGCCAAGTGCACATGCCTATACATACAAACTGAATTAAGATAATCTGGTGCCTAAATTAATGTATAAATGATCAGAATTCTCTTGTTACCCCACCCTCAGTCAGTTTTATTTTTTCATGTCTTGCTTATTTCATTTTTTTTTTTTTTATCTTACCCAGTATCTGTTGTAAGGTTTTAAAATATTAGAACATGAAGAGTCAGACTCGGGGACGCAATCACCCAAACGATGCCTAAAGAATAAGGTTGGCAGTACTGCAGCCCTACACCATGGCACGCCCGCTACCACAACCGGGGGCGTTGCAAATCACTACAACTATATATCTTATGGTGGACAGTCAGTGGGAGTGATTGTAGAAAGCCGGTTGGCTTTATCAGTTCATTAGTAATGAGGGTAAGTCTTGTTTGTTTATTAAGCTCGTTTTCTTTGCACCGGCCTTCACCCCGTTGCTGTTGCCTTTCCTTTAATGTTTTAACTCCGTCCTGTATGTGTGATATGTATAGCCTCCACATCTTTTGTCTGTGATTTTTTCCTGGTTTAATTTTACTACTTGTGTTCTTAATGTTACTTACGTGTTTAATCAGTTTGTTTGATTTTAGTATTCCATTTATTTTGCTCCTTTTACTGCTTTGTATTTTCCTGTGTTCCTGTAGTCCTTACTGTCAATTGATGCAGAAGCAGTTGTCGAGGAGTTAGAGCATTTGACCCATAGTAGAGCCATTGCACCCATCTGGCTTCAAGATATTGAACCCTCAAACACTCAGACTTCAGCATTTAGAAGATCCTCTTTGGAAGGAAATTATCTCTTAGAAGAGGAAAAAACTTGCCCAAACGTCGTTTACCGCTTGCCTAGATGAGTTGGGAAAAAAAAGGTGATGTACTTTACCATGTGTGCCATTTTCCAGATGGGGTCCTTTATCAGTTAGTGGTACCAAAGGCCCTCCGTTTGTGCGGGACTTCGACTCGCTCATTTTTGTAGCCTCAGTGCAGCTCACCAAGGGACTTTAAAGCACTCACTGTAAGTTATGTGACATGTTTTACTTTTCAAACATGCTTCGTACCGTCAAGATTATGTGCCAGCTGCCAAGCTTTTCAACGACATAAAGGTGCAGCTCTTGCTTTCCCGCAACACTTCCGCTTGATCTCCTTGAGCTTGATACAACTACTGAAGGAAATAGGTATGTGCTATCCATACTGAGATTTTCTTCGCCATTTTATGACCTTGTTTGGCCCCCCCAAGTCACTACAAAAAGCCAATGGCACGAATTCAAGAATGTCCTCTTTTTTAAAGTCTGTGAGTTTCTAAGCTCAAGAGCAGTTATACAACGATTTCCATCCACAGGCTAATGGCATGGTTGGAGGGAAAAGTGGTTTGGCCCTGCAAGAATTATGAAGTCACTGGGTCCTGGACAAGGATTTATTAGGGATCTTTCTCCTTCACAGAAGGCAAGCAAGCTCGATCTCAATCAGTTACGTCCTTGACGTTAGTGATGAGCTGCATTTTCCACAGTCTAGGGGAGATGGTGAGGCTACAGTTGATCCAGACGTTCCTGACGATCTTTCTGAAGTGCTGTTACTCTCTGGCTGCCGTGTATCTAACAAGCATAATCTTTCAGGATGTCTCGAAAGGGCAGTGACCTGCTTCCTCTTTTGTTTGCTTTTTGGTTTTGAACTGCACAATATTTCTGTATCTTATAGTTCTGTTTTGTTTGTTGTATATATATATATTATTTAAAACTATTACCTTGATCTTATCCTTTCTCATCATATTTTCTTACTGTAATGTATTTTTATTTGTATTTTCGTTTATTGTTTAATATTGTTTGTCTTATGGCGTTGTGTGGCCCTTTTTTTTATTTTATTTTTTTTTTTTTTTTTGCATTTATCCTTCCTTGGTTTTGTTTTATTTGGGTTTCTTTTAAATTTAGGGTTGTATTCTGGTTTTAGATATATTTATTGCACTGGATATCTTTTCATTTGTATGAATATTGTGTTCACAAGCTAAGTCTATGTACTAATTGAGCTCTTTTCGCAGGGTGTTTGCCGTTATGCTCTAGTCCAGCCACAGTTATGGTCGGTATTAGAGGGCAGGTGTCGTGTCTCGCTCGCCCTCTCTCGGAACCTGTAGTGGGCGCCCGTTGCCCTCTGTCGTGAGTGGTCGGCCTCGATCGCTCCTCTCGTGACTCTGGTGTTCCCCTGTTACACCCTTTGGTGCCTGCCGATCGTTCTGGGTGAATGGCCGGACGAGCGTGAAGGGACCGCCGGGAGAGTAGAAGCCTTCGACGAACGTTGACGATGGAGAGGAGAAGATCGAAGTCAGGAGGGGAGGGAATGTAGTGAAACAACCGCTGCATCCCTCTCTGTTGCCGGTGACGGACCCCGTACACTTTCATCGGGATCCGTGAATGCGGCTCCCTCTCGCCACCTGAATATACTTTAAAGAGGTTTGACAATCCAGTGATTGTAGTTTACTTTATGTTCAGTTTGCCTTTTTATGTTCAGTTGCCTTTTTTAGCTTGTGTGATGTGTGTGCATGTGTTGATTCTTTAATCTTTTATCTCGTCTCTTTTTACTTTTTTCTAAATTTACCCCGTTTTTCCAGTTTTACGTTTCTTCAGTGTTTCGTATGTTACTGCTTTATCTTCTTTATCCTTGTATTTTTATTTGCTGTATCACTTCGTAATTTTTTGGTTATCGTTTTATTTCTAATTTTTTTACTATCCTTATTGAATTGTTTTCGGGGAAGCTTTAATATAACTCGAGACCGTGGCGGCCCTCTACCTTTAAAAGGGACCGCACATTGTACTGGGACTCTCTTTTCTCTTTTCTTGAGAGGCTTAACACTTCGCGGGGTCTGTTTGCCGTGTGACTGAGGAGTGGGTGTATGATTTGGATGCTGATTTCTTTTCGCCTGGATATTTGTAAGTACGTGGCCAAGTGCACATGCTATACATACAAACTGAATTAAGATAATCTGGTGCCTAAATTAATGTATAACTGATCAGAATTCTCTTGTTTGCCCCCCCCTCAGTCAGTTTTATTTTTTCAGGATTCTTGCTGTTTTGCTTATTTCATTGTTTTATCCATGTTTTTTTTTTTTTTTTTTTAATCTTAACCCCGTATCTTTTAAGGTTTTTAAAATATTAGAACATGAAGAGTCAGACTCGAGGACGCAATCACCCAAACGAGCCTAAAGAATAAGGTGGCAGTACTGCAGCCTTACACCCTGGCACGCCCGCTACCACTAACAGGGGCGTTGCAAATCGCTACAACCATAATTTTATGGTGGACAGTCGGTGGGGGTGATTGTAGAAAGCCGGTTGGGTTTATCAGTTCATTAGTAATGAGGGTAAGTCTTGTTTGTTTATTAAGCTCGTTTTCTTTGCACCGGCCTTTACCCCGGTTTTTGTTGCCTTTCCTTTAATGTTTTAATGGTTTAACTCCGTCCTGTATGTGTGATATGTATAGCCCCCCACATCTTTTTTTGGGCTGTGATTTTTTTTTGGTTTGATTTTACTACTTTGTGTTCTCTGTTACTTTTTGCTTATTTTGTTGTTTTAGTATTCATTTATTTTGCCCCTTTTACTGTTTTGTATTTTCCTTTTTTTTTTAAATTTTGTAGCCCTTTTATGAAATTTTACTGAATTCTCAGTTTTTTTACTAAAAAAGATTTTTTTGAGTTCTTTTCCCTTTCATTTTATATTTTTTGTATTTTCATTCTAGTGCATTTGCTAATTTTTTAATGTTTGATTTTAGTAGGTTTCATTTATATCTTTTTTACTGTGTTCTGTGTTTCTTTGGGTTTCTCGTATAATCTTTTTGTGTGCACCTTTACTTCTTTTCCTTTCGATTTTTTAGTCTTATTTTAAATTATCAAAGTTTTATTTTTCTCATGAACTTTTCAAATTTTATTGGGCAATTTTTTTCAACTTTTGCTTACCTGTGACCCCACTTTATATTTTTTTTGTGTTTTTAATTGCCTATCAGTTTTATTAGCCCAGAACAAGGGGGGAAACACACAATTCAAACCTCGCAAACCAGGAAACTAGTTCAACCGGTCTTCCCAGCAAGGTTTTTGCCGCCTTGGAGGACCCTCTTGTAATTGGCTCATTTTGGGCATGACAAAGTGGACAAGACAGGGTAAGTTGAGAAAATTCCAGTTAGAAAAAAATAATTTGCGGCTAAAGAATGAACAAGTAGAAGGATGGTCTCTAGGCCGAATTTCCCCGTTATTTTTCCCAGTCCACAAAAAGTTGAAAAATAAAGAAATATCCTATATATGAACCCCTAGCAGGCTGCATTTTTAGGGTGTATTATGCATATGGTAACTCTGTAGAGGGGCGTTTTTCTAGAATGTATTTTGGTATTTTTTAAGCCTAAGAAAGGCTGCGTTTCTAACGTATTAACACTATTGGAAAGACTGAAGCAGGGTGTGTTCTCTAATGTGTGAACATATTGGGCACTTGTAGCAGTCTTTTTCTAGAATGTATTAGGGTTTGGTAACCCCTGTAGAGGCGCTTCTCGGGAAGTATTGTGTTTTGGAACCTGTGCAGGCGCGTTTCTAAGGTGTTAATACATATGGAACGCCGTAGCAGGCTGGTTCTCAAGGTGGTAATACATTTTGGTAAGCCTTAGGGGGCGGTTCTCTAGTGTTTGTAAAGGGTACGCTGTAACAGGCGCGTTCCTAAGGTGGTAATACAATTTTTGGTAACCCCTGAAACAGGCTGCTTTTCTCTAAGGGCATAATACATATTGGAAACACCTGTAGCAGGTGATTTCTCTAGAATGTTTATGTTATAGGAAGGTAACAGCTGCGTTCTCTGGAATGCTTTGTAAATTTGGAACGCCTGTAGCAGGCTGCGTTTTAAAGGTGGTAATAAAATTTTGGTAACGCCGTAGAGGCTGGTTCCCCAAGTATATAATTCATTTTGGTACCCCTGTAGCAGGCTGCGTTCTCTAAGGTATATAATACATATTGGTAACGCCTGTAGCAGGTTGCGTTGTCTAAGGTGTATAATTATATTGGTAACGCCTGTAGCAGGCCCCGTACTTTAGGGGAGTAGGGAGGAGAAGGAATCTGTGTGCTTATGACTCAGTCGGTTAAAGGGCCCAACCAAGTGCTACTATCGTGTTTGGGAGTTGAGGCCCTCTGGTGTCACGAGGTGAATAGCTTTTCAACTATTCCCAGCACACAAGTAGGTCACAACCTATAGAATCTGTAGGTCGACGGTTATACATCATTAAGCGTGTGGCCCATTTTACTATGCTTATTATCTTTAGGGATAGTGGTTAGTAGTTAATGGCATATGGGTGCATATATTATATTCATGGGTTAATAATTGTAGGTTAGGTAAAGTAGGTCATAGGTCGGTGTTCCCCATTTTCCATTTCAATTAGTATTTTCCATTTCATGTAGTATTTCCTACTGCGGATGTCTCTATGCAAAATCCTCTTTGTCCTTTCAGAGCGCTGAATTTCTAGGGTGCATTATGGCATATTGGTAACGCCTGTAGCAGGCTGCGTGCTCTAAATGTATTAGCGTATTTGGGAACGCCTGAAGCAGGCTACATTCTCTAGAATGATTATGTGTATTGTTAACGCCTATAGCAGGCTGCATTTTTAACATGTATAAAATTTGTAAAAAACCTGCAGCAGGCCCGCGTTCTCTGGAATGTATTGTGTATTTGGGAACGTCTGTAGCAGGCGGGGTTCTCTAAGGGTGTAATACATATTGGTAACGACTGAAGCATGCTGTGTTCTCTAAGGGGTGTAATACATATTGGCAACGCTTGTAGCAGGCTGCGTTCTCTAGAATGTATTATGCGTATTTGGGAACGCCTGTAGCAGGCTGCGTTCTCTGGAATGTATTGTGTATCGGTAACGCCTGTAGCAGGCTGCGTTCCTGGGAAAGTATTGTGTATTGTAACGCCTGTAGCATGCTGCGTTCTTTAAGGTGTGTAATACATATTGGTTATACCTGTAGCAGGGCGCTTTCTCTAGGTGTAATACATAAAGTAAGCTGTAGCGGGCTGCATTCTCTGGGGTGCATAATACATTTTGGAACACCTGTAGCAGGCTGCTTTCCCTAAAAAGGGTGTGTAATACATTTTGGGTAACCCCTGTAGTAGGCTGCATTCTGTAAGGCGTGTAATACATTTGGAACGGCGTAGCAGGTGAGTTCCTAGAATCATTTGGAAAAGGAAACGCCGAGGGGCTGCGTTCTTGGAATGTATTGGTTTGGTAAGCCGTAGCAGGCTGGTTCTCTAAGGTGTGAAATAATATTGGTAACGCCTGTAGCATGCTGCTTCTCAAGGTATAAAAAACATTTTGGTAAGCCTGTAGCAGGGGGTTGTTAAGGTTAAATACATTTTGTTATCCTGTCAGCTGCTTCCTGGGGATATAAAACTTTGGAAAAACGCTGTAGCAGGCTGTTTTCTCAAAGGGTGCAAATACATTTTGGTAAAACCTGTAGCGGCTGCGTTCTCTGGGGTTTTAATACATATTGGTAAGCCTGTAGTGGCTTGTTCGTAAGGTGTGTAAACATTTTGGGTAACCCCGTAGCGGGGCTGGTTCTCTAGAATGTATTAAGCGATTGGAAACGCCTTAGCAGGTCCGTTTCTGGAATTTATTGTGTATTGGTAACCCCGGGAGCGGGGCCGCGTTCTCTAAGGTTATAATACATTTGGGTAACCCCCTGTAGGGGGCTGCGTTCCAAGGTATTAAACATATTGTAACCCCTTTTAAACGGCTGCTTCTCTAAGGTTTTAAATATTTTGGTAACCCCTTAGCAGGTTACATATTTAGGGGAGTAGGAGGTGTAGCTTATGGTCAGTCGGTTAAAAGGGCCCCCAAAGTCCCACTATCGTTTTGGGGATTTCGGGCCCTCTGGGTCACGGGGGTGAATAGCTTTTAAAACTTTTCCCAGCCACAAGTGGGTAAAAACCTATAGAATATGTAGGTCGAGGTATACATCTTAAGCGTGTGCCCACCTTACTAGTTTATTATTTAGGGATAGGGTTTTTAGTAGTTAAGGCAATGGGGCATATTTTTAATTTAGGGGTTAAGAAATTTGTAGGTTTAGGTAATGTAGGTCAAGGTCGGTGATTCCCCATTTTCCATTTCATATAGTATTTCCTTTTTATGTAGTTTTTCCTATGCGGAGTCTTAGCAAAATCCTTTTTGTCCTTTCAGAGCGTGTCTGCCGAGAAAAAAAAATGGAGACAAAAAAAAAAGAAAAAGTTTAGAGGAGGGATATCAGAAACGAGAACATCGCCCGGAGCCGAGACTTATACTCAGAATCTCTCAATTTCATCCCTAGACGCCGTTCTCCAAAAAGCCCGCAGGTCGCCCTTTCTTGTTTTAATTGTCATTGTGTTAGTTGAATGTTTTTAGATACTGGTCAGAAGTATATTAAAGGCGGGGATAATTTAAAAATTAAGTTTAAAGGTAATTTTCTTCTAAAACATTTAAAAGGGGTGTATCTGGTTTTTGTTTACCGTAGAGACTGAAGCTGTCATTAATTTTTTGTTGTGACAAATTTTTTTGTGCGCCCAATGGTGCTTTGTGTCTAAATTTTCTTTCCCGGGAATTTTTGATAGGAAGGATTTTAAACCAAAAATTCTTTTTAAAGTTTTCCAATTAACCCCCGGAAGACGACTATTTATCATTGCAAGGTGAAATTTCCCTTTTGTAATACTAATTGTAAGTCTTTAGAAATTCAGGTTATCCAGTGGTGCGAGTCTTTAGAACTCGGCAGTCTTCTTTACGTGCAATGCAATCAGTGATTTAAACAGTTTCATGCCCCCCAAGGGGCGGCTTTTTTTTGGGCTTTTCACTGTACCCCAAAAAGTTTTTTAGGGGAAGTAGTGTTTTGCTGGTGTTGCATGTCCAGTGATTTCTCCGATTCCCCTTTAAGCGCGGAAAAACATCAGATGATGGGGTCTTATGACTCGACCCCCCTCTTTGAATAAAAAAATGGTATGTGTATTGGTGTTTTGGAAAAAGACGAAATGTCACATGGGAAAATGAGCTTTACGCCCTGTGTCATCACACACATACACACCCAAAACAAAAAAACAATAGAGAGCCCAAAAAACACTCACAAACACACAAAAAACCCCCCGGCCCACACACACCAAAAAAAAAACCCCAACCCAACCACGGACAAAAAACAAAAACCCACAACAACAACACAAAACCCACAACAAAGAAAGAAACACACAAACACAAAAAACATACACATAAACACAAAACAAAAACCCCCCAAAAATAAAAAACCACAAACCACACCACAAACTTGCACACAAACATTCTCACCAAACCAAACAAACGCCACAAAAAGGGACACAAAAACCCCAAAAAAACCCCACACAAACACACGCACAAAAACACCTCAAAAACACACAAAAACAAACACACATACACACCCCCAAAAAACAAAAAACTCACATTCACACAAAAAAGCACACGCAGCCAAGGGCACCACGCACAAAAACACACCACATAAAACACACACCGCATACAAACACACACCCTAAAACCAACACATACAAACGCACACCACATACAAACCCCACCATAGAAAACATGGAAAACATAGACGAAATTGTCACACTGGGGAGATGCTTCACAGCGCTGTGCCTGCGCCCAAAAACACAAAAACACACAAACACACAGGACAAACAACACAATCACAAACAAACACACACACACAGACAAAACACACACACTAACAAACGCACACAAAAAACACACACACACAAAGCATAAAGAAAAAAACACAAAAACAAAAACACACACAAACCACGACAAACACCTGAAAACACACAACCAACACAAACACACAAAGAAAAACCTATAACACCCCAAACAAACCAACCCAAAAACACACACACCCCAACAAACACTAAACACATACAAAAAAACACCACATAAAAAAAACAAACCACATACAATCACACACCACATACAAAACACACACACACAACAAAACAGCAAAACAAAAAAAAAAAAACGACACACAAACATACACACACAAACACAAACGCATAGTAATATAGAGAAATCTTATGAGAATTCACATTCTTTATGATATTAGACCAGCTAAAGTATTGCGTTTCCCAGATATTGGCAAGTTTCTGAGAGAGAACCACGTCTACTCCTGATGAAGCTGTGAGTTTTGCAGATACTTGGACTCCTGCTCATGGATCTCACACGAAATCGAACCACCGGTCTCCACAGAGGTAAGAGGATGGTTCAGACCAAATGGTTGGTTCCAGAAGAAGCTGAGGAGAAAGCTCCGAGACCTAAAGTAACATGTCATGGTTGTGGTGAAGTTGGGCACATCAGACCACGTTGCCCTAAAAATCCTTTTGCTTTCAAACGACAATCTAGTTCTACCATCAATTTTCATTGATGACAACTCGCCTGGTAAATTCTAACTTGTGGCACCATCAATGGTTCTTGGTTCTCGGCAAAGCTCCGAGATTCCGGCTGTTCTTGTTATTGCTGCTGAACACTTACTGACATCATGTCAGTGGACTAGAGTTTCTTATTTTCTTGGGCATACAGACACTTTCCCTCTAGTTAAATGTTTCATTCGATGTCCTTATTATGTTGGATGGGTTAAAGCTGTAAGGGCAGAAATCAAATGTTTGCTCTGTGTTATCGGGAACATTCCAGGTGTTAAAAGATCATAACCCTGATGCTGTTACTAGTAAATCTACTACCAGTTGAGCTGTGTCTGACCATATTGAAACTATACCGTGTACTGTACCAGTTACACAAAGACTAATGTTACTGATGAATATGTTGAAGCAGTTAAAACTAGATCATATAAAATTAAGAGAGTCCATCCTCTAGTATTAGCAAAGTTTAGAAGCTCTCAATATCACACCTTCGGAATTGGTCAAAACTCCAGTCAACTCGTCCATCTTTGTCAGGTGTCAGGTGCAAAGCTAATGCTGGGAAACAGAAAGCATGCGCGATGGCTGGTGTGTATAAATATGAGGTAAGGAATGGTTTGATCTACGGCTCCCGTGTGAATTGCAAAGTCTGTGAAGGCGAAACCTCTCTGGTTGTAGCTGCTGACTGCCGGAAGATAATTCTCAGTCTAGTGCATGAAAGTCCACTTGCAGGCCATTCTCACACCGTAAGACAGAAATTAAGGTAAGAGAACAATTTTATTGGCCTGGAATGGGTGCTGACATCAAAGACAACTGCAGATCTTGTGAGAAGTGCTAGAGAATGTCCAGTAAAGTCATGATAAATCCAGCCCCATTATAGCCAAAACCTTTTATGACAAACTTTTCTCGTGTTGCGATCCCTAAAACACACTCCAGGTAAAAGACATTGATTCAGTGTCTGTAGCCAAGGCTTTACTAGTGATTTCTCTGGTAGGCATTCCCAGGGAGATACGCTCACAGACTATGCAGTTTACTTCCAAATTAAGGGTGAGTTCCACAAGTTCCTCAATAAAAAGCCCCTTTTCACAACTTACCTCATAGTTGTAACGGCAGGGTGTATACAACGATTTTCCATCCACAGGCTAATGGCATGGTTGAGAGGACGATTGGTGGTGAAAAAACGCCCTAACCACTTACTGGTGACTTTGCCTCATGATTGGGATGAACTGCTTCCCTATGTTCGTCTTGCTTTTAATACAGCTGTTCATAGGTCTACAGGAGAACAACCATTGTACCTTGTAATGGGTCACCATGGAAGCTTTCCTCAGGTAAACACAAACTATATGGAGGTGGATCCAGAAGCTGCATATGTCCAGCAGCTACAGGAAGCTCGACGTATTGCTACAGAAACGTCGTCCAGGCCTGTGAAAAATGGACCAGGTATTACAATAGGCACATACACAAAAAAAAAAAAAAAAAAAAAAAATGTGGCTGATATAGGTGACCTTGTACTCTTTAAAGATTTTTCTAAACAGGGAGGTAGACGACATCGTACTGTACTTGGTCCTAAGGACCAACCGAGTGGTGGTGAAAAACGCCCTAGCCACTCTACTAGACTTTCCTCATGAGTGGGATGAACTGCTTCCCTATGTTCGTCTTACTGTTAATACAGTTGTTATAGGTCTACAGGAGAACAACCATTGTACCTTGTAATGGGTCACCATGGAAGCTTTCCTCAGGTAAACACAAACTATATGGAGGGGGATCCAGCGGCTACAAGAAGCTCGATGCATTGTTGCAGAAACGTCCCCCAGGCCTGTGAAAAATGGACCAGGGATTACAATAAGCACACAATCAAAGAAAGTTTTGCGGCTAATATAGGTGACCTTGTACTCTTTAAAGATTTTTCTAAATAGGGAGGTAGACGACGTCGTACTGTACTTGGTCCTAAGTGGTTTGGCCCTGCAAGGATTATCAAGTCACTGGGTCCTGTGACAAGGATCATTAAGGATCTTGCTCCTCCACAGACGGAACGCAAGCTTCGTCTCAATCAGTTACGTCCCTTCGACGTCAGTGATGAGCTGCACTTCACAGTCTATGGGAGATGGTGACGCTAATGGTTACCCCCACCCAACAGATGATCCAGACGTTCCTGACGATCTTGCTGAAGTGCTGTTACTCTCTGGCTGCCGTGTACCTAACAAGCTATAATCTTACAGGATGCCTCGAAAGGGCTGTGACCTGCTTCCTCTTTTGTTGCTTTTGAACTGCACATTATTATGAATCTTTTAGTTCTGTTTTGTTTGTTGTATATATATTTTTTTTCTGTTTTTTTTTTATTTAAAACTATTACCTGATCTATCCCTGCTCATCATATTTTCTTACTGTACTGTATTTTTTTTTTTTTTCATTTCATGTTTGATATTGTTTGTCTTATGGCCTTGCTGGGCTGTTTTATTATTTTTTATTTTTTTTCTATTGCTTTTACCTTCCTTGGTTTTGTTTATTTGAGTTCTTTTAATTTTAGGTTGTATTCTGATTTTAGATATATTTATTGCCAGGATATCTTTTCATTTGTATTGCATATTGTGTTCACAGCTAAGTCTATGGTACTAATTGAGCTCTTTTCGCAGGGTGTTGCCGTTATGCGCTAGTCCAGCCGCAGTTATGGTTGGTATTAGAGGGCAGGTGTCGGCGTCTGTCCATGGTCGTGTCTCGCTCGTCCCTCTTCTCAGGACCTGTAGTGGCGGCCGTTGTCCTCTGTCGGGGTGGTCGGCTTCCGATCGCTCCTCTCGTGGCCGGTGCCTGCCGATACGTTCTGGAGTGAATGGGCCGGACCGAGCGTGAGGGACCGCCGGAGAAAGTTAGAAGCCTTCGACGAACGTGACGATGGAGAGGAGAAGATCGAAGTCAGGAGGGGAGGGATGATGTAGTGAAAGAAACTGCTGCCTCTTTTCTGTTGCCGGTGACGGAGCCCGTATCCGTGAATGCGGCTGCCTCTCGCCACTGAATATACTTTAAAGAGAGTATTGACAATCCAGTGATTGTAGTTTTACTTTATGTTCAGTTTGGCTTTTTAGCTTGTGTGATGTTTGCATTTTTATGTTAAGTTTGCTTTTTATCTTGTGTGATGTGTTGTGCATGTGTTGATTCTTTTAATCTTTTTTCTCGTCCTCATTTTACTCTTTTTGTCTAAAGTTAGTATTCTATTTATTTTCCTCCTTTTAATGCTTTGTATTTTCCTGTGTTCCTGTAGTCCTTTACTGTCAATTTTACTTAATTTTCAGCATCTTTATCACTTCGTAATATTTGGTTATCGTTTTATCTTCTAATTAATTTTACTATCCTTATTTAATTGGTTACGGGGAAGCTTTAATATAACTCGTTACATAGAGACCGTGCGCGCCCTCTAACTTTAAAAGGGCCGCACATGTACTGGGGCTCTCTTTTCTCGTGGCCAAGTGCACATGCTATACATACAAACTGAATTAAGATAATCTGGTGCCTAAATTAATGTATAAATGATCAGAATTCTCTTGTTTACCCCCACCCTCAGTCAGTTTTATTTGTTCATGTCTTGCTTATTTCATTTTTTTTTTTTTTTTTTTTTTTTTTCTTACCAGTATCTGTTGTAAGGTTTAAAATATAGAACATGAAGAGTCAGACTCGGGGACGCAATCACCCAAACGATGCCTAAAGAATAAGGTTGGCAGTACTGCAGCCCTACACCATGGCACGCCCGCTACCACAACCGGGGGCGTTGCAAATCAACTACAACTATATATTTATGGTGGACAGTCAGTGGGAGTGATGTAGAAAGCCGGTTGGCTTTATCAGTCATTAGTAATGAGGGGTAAGTCTTGTTTGTTTATTAAGCTCGTTTTCTTTGCACCGGCCTTCACCCGTTGCTGTTGCCTTTCCTTTAATGTTTTAATGGTTTAACTCCGTCTGTATGTGTGATATGTCATAGCTCCACATCTTTTTGGTTTTTTCTTTTTGATTGTTTCCTGGTTTAATTTTACTCTTTGCTTT
>NW_023658158.1:0-25055 GCF_015228065.2 Penaeus monodon
AATTTAAAAATAAATTTTAAGTTTACATTATATGATAGATATAATTTTTTAAATCATTATAAAATTTTAGAAAAGATATTTTATAAAATAAAAAATTTTAATATAAAGAAGTATATAAAGATATAAATATATATATATATACAGACATATATATATATATATATATATGAAATAATATATATACATATACAATAGATACATTGATATAGATATACATATTACATAGATATACAGATATAATATGCATATATCAACATACTACTATAGACAATATACATATAACATATACATATATACATAATATTATTATATATATATCTCTATATATTATATATATATATATATATATATATATATATATATGTCAAATTCGTATCAGTGTCTTATCTTCAGATTTATGTTTAAGTTTAATTCATTATTTCTTTATACATTTAATTTTATTACCGGATTCATTATTGACAAGATCGACAACTTTTTTGTTTTATATTCATATCATATTCATAACTATTTCATTAGTTGTATTGATGTTCAAATGATTAACCGTATAATGTTAGTCATCTAATATCATCCGGTACCATTTGTTAAGACTCATTTCGAATTGTTTAGGATTTTTTTTGTTCGGTTCTTAACACAGGGAGTAACAGTTTTAATTTTTTAAAGTAATTGGCTTTTTTTCACAAAATATGAAAAATTTTCTCTTTTTTCTACGTTTCTTTGCCGGTGCTTCCTTCTGTGTTTAATTCATTACTAAAGGTAAAAATTATTTTTTTTCTAAAATTTTGTAAAAGCAGAGGCTAGGGGGACGAGTGAGACAGCGATGGGGGCGCGGGCCCGGTCAGCGATTTTTTTCAAATTTTAGTCCCCTGCTTGGTTGCTTTGTTCTCCGTTGTGAGTCGTGCGTGATGAGAAGGAACGCCCCTATCCCGCCCACCTGCCCCTTGTCAGGCATGCGCACAAATACCCCCGAGTTGCCCTACGTCGCTTGGGTTTTCCCTGGGAACAGGGGTTGTCAGGGTTTTTTTATTTTTTCCCGTTTGGGTTTTTTTAAAATAGGTTTATTAATGAACCCTGGACATATATATTTATATTTTATATAATATATATATATTATAATTTTATTATATATATATATATATGTGTGGTGTGTGTGTGTGGGGTGTGTGTGGCGGTGTATAAAAAAAATATAAAAATATATATGATATACATATTTATATATTTCATATATTTAAATATATCTATATTTACATATATAGTTATATATAATTATATTATATATAATAAAATATAAATATATATATATATATTATTAAATTAACATAATTTTCATATATAATTATTATAAAAATTATTAAATATATTATATATATATATATATATTATATGTGTGTGGTGTGTGTGTGGGGTGTGTTGTGTGTGTTTGTGTGTGTATGTTTGGTGTTTGTGTGTGTGTGCATGTGAAAATTTTTTTTTTTTTTTTTTGAGAATTTTCACTTCAAAGACCAAAAGCTTCAAATGTTCATGGTTGAAAGAAGTACTGCATGCTTGGAAATTCTTTAGGGTTTGATATAGGACCCCTGTGATGATATAATAATATATATATAATATTATTTTAATATATATAAATATGTATTATATATAGATAAATATACATATATATTTTTAAAATTAATAATTATATATATTATATAATATTAATATATAAATCTACAATTTGCCCCAAAAACCACTTCAAAACTAGTTTTTTTTCCAGTCTTCCCCTTGGCCTTCCAGAAACACCCATGGCTTTCGCATTGATAAAACCCGAAATAAACGAAATGCCCGATGAAGAACGTGATGCATTCGGGCCCCTACAGTTGCTTCATCACTGTCTGGAAACGGCAGAGTTAAGTTTTGTCTTCCTTCCACGGGGGTTTCCTTAAAAAGGGGGGGTTTGATTTTTTTCCCCCTGGCCCTCTTTCAGGGTTTTTCTTTGCTCCTTATTTTTTTCCCTGTTTTCCCTTTCAGGATTTGATTTATTTTCTCCCCTTCCCTTCCCTATGTCCTTTTTCCCCGGTGGGATGGGGGTTTTCTCCCTCTCCCCGGGCAGCGGCAGAGGTGGGGATGAACGGATGTTTTTTCTTGCAATTCCCTTCCCCCCCTCTAGCCACTCTATTACGTGGGGTGGTTGAGCAAGGGCTTTGAGTTTGCTCTCCCTCTCCCCGGCCTGTTTTTCGCTCCCCCAATTCGCCCGGCCCCGTTCGGAGGCGATGAATCGCCAGGACCGAGGGGGGGATTATTTTCTGTAGCCACCAGGGGGTTCAACCTTTCCCCGTCGACGCCTATTCTTCAGGTTTCCCGGAATTTTGGAACTGCTCGGTCTGACTCCCCCCGACTAGCATGGATATTTAAAAAGCCAGTAAAAAATCCCCCCTCGCCCACCGAATGGCCAGCACACTTTAGGAGAGGTCGGGCCCGGTCGCAAAAGGGCCTCCCTAGCCAGGGTTCCCGGGCATCGGGCGTGTGCCCAAACCCCCACGGCGACCTTGAGTCAGGAAAATTTTGGACAGGGACCACGACCACCTAAAATATCAAAAAAGTAAAAAAAAATAAGAACGAAAAAACAAGAATTAAAGACCTTAGAAAAGAAAACATACCTTAAAGCTATCTAAACACACCAAACACCCACCACCACACACTCACCCACACAAAACACCAATACAACATATATTATATATTATTATAATATATAATATATATTTAATATTATAATATATATATATAATAAATATATTGTATATAATATATATATTATTATATTATTATATATATATATATATAAATGTATTATATTATATATATGTAATATTATATATATATAAAATATATAATATATATTATATATAATAATATTATATAACTTAAAAACGAACTTTTAAACTAAAGGAAAGTAAAAAAAAAGAAACCGGCTAGCCGCTACTAAAAAAATGAAAGCATTATAGGAAAAAACAAAAAATTTTCACCAAAACCAAAAATAAAATTGTTTTAAAAAAAATTTATAAAGGCGGGACTTAGCCACTAACCAATGAAGTGTAGTCCAGCGATTCTCTTTTAGTTTGGGAAATCGGCAGGTTCGTTGTGCGGGCGAGTCGTCTCACTCGGGAAACCCCACACACTTTAAATTTTTTTGGGTCGTATGGATGCACAATAAACTTCTTTTTGGAAAGTGATTATACCTTACCCTCCCCCGTTCAACTGACGTTGGGAAAACGTATGCTGAAAGCAACTCGTTGGACTGGTCCGGTTTCAGGTAGCCTGGTAGACGTAAATTTGGGATCTCTGGAAAGGTGGCTCCAGCTTAAATAGGTGCAGCGGTAGCTCAGTTGTGTTGTGTTTTAACCCTTTTTAGGGTTTTTCCTATGCCCCGGGACCTTTTCGATCCCCGAAAAATGTTCAGGTTGGTTCATTTTTTGGTTCTTTCCCCCAGGTGCTCCTCCGTCAAAAAGGAACGGAAAAGGGGGTGTCACTTCCCTCGGGCATCCTAGCAAGTTTAATTCTGGTTCTTGGGCCTTTTTCTAGGTTCAGGTAACGTGATCAACCTCATCCCAGCTCATCGAAAAAGCTTTTCCGTGGAAATCATTCCCGTCCAACAAGGGCTTTGTGCCCCCAGCTGTTTTGGGGGCTTGCTAATTTTTTCCCCACCCCCATAGAAGAAGCCTAAACGGAAAGACACTTTTAAAAATGGCTAATTTTTCCCTTTATCATGAAAGCAACGTTGTAAGTTCCCCCAAAATACGTAAGTTAAACATTTTTAAAAGGCCGGTCAAAATCCACTGCAGTTTTTTATTTTTTTGTTGTAATTTTATTTCAAAAAACTCTGTTCAATAAAATGATAATGAAAAAAAGATAACTTTCATGAAAATGTAATTTTTGTTTTTTTTAGATAAAAAAATTTTTAATAAAAATTATAAAATAAATAATATTTTTAATATAAAAAAAAACGGAAGTTTACAAAAATAAAAAAAATTAAAATTGGAGTTTTATTATTATTTTGTTTTAATTTACTTTATTAAAAATTTACCAAAAACAAATTCAGAAAAATTTACAAAATAAAAGATAAATAAAAAAAGGGGGTGGGGTTTGGGTGGGTGTGTGGTTTTGTGGTGGGGGGTGGTTGGGGGGGTGTTGGGGCGGCGTGCGTGCGTGCGGCGCGGCGTGTGGTGAAATATATATATATATATTTTTATATATATATAAAAATTTATTAATAATAACAATATATATCCTTTATTATTTATAAAATAAATATATTTATATTTTAAAAATTATTATATATTTTAAAAAAAAATAAAATGTAATTATGTATTATATTTGTGTTATATTACACATTATACTAAAAAGGGGTTATATATTATATATAATTATATATATATAATATATATATATATATATATATAATGTAATATATTATGTTATATATATATACATATATATATTATATATATAAAATTATATATTATAATAAATATATATATTATTTAATGTAGTATGAGTATAGTAGCGAACAGTTTTGCAGTTAAAAAGATCTCACAGCTTGCCCCCGAAAAAACCCCCCTTTTTCCCTATGACTTCGCTTCTGAATACCGCCCGAATCGTTCGCTGGAATTCCTGACAGCTAGGCACAGGGCAGGTAAGGAAAGGTCGGGGGGGGTCTTGGCGAGAGCAGGGGTGGGGGGAAGAGACCGGAGAGGTAAACGCCCGTAAAAGGAGCAAAGCATCGGAAAGCCAAGGACAGGGGGGCAGAGCGACGAATGGATCGGCACCCCCCTTTTTAAAAACCCATCTGAGTTAAGTTGATTTGCGTCCCTGTTGGTATTACATAATAAAGGAAAATATATCGCACCCTGTGTGGTTTTTTTTAACGACCCTTCGAAGCGGCCTGCCTTTTTTTTAAAAAAAAAAAAAAAAAGTAAACCTTTTCTTTATAAATGATAAAATCCATTTTCCCTAAAACCTTTAAAATTTTTCCCACGCTACCATTCTACCAATGAAAAAAAGGACAAAAAGCGGGTCTTTAACCCCGTAAACGAGGTTTCGGCCTTTGCGGGTAAGACGGTTTTAATCGTTAATATATATCTAAAAGGTATGATATTTTGTATAATATGGTGGGGGTGTATATTGTGGTTAATTTTAATATATTATATAAAATATATATATTATATATATATTATATATATATATATATATATGGTGTGTGTGTGGTGTGTGTGTGTATATAATGTAAATACACAAATATATATTTATATATATATATATATACCTATAACTGGAAAAAAAAGTATAAAAAATATAGATTTTTTTGGGTTATATATGTATCTAATAAAAAATAAAAAAACACAACATTGGAGACGATAGTGATAAATTTGGAAGATATTGGTTAAAATTATAAAAAGTGACTCATGTAAATGACAAGTCCAAAAAGGGGTACACATGACAAGTCACCGTTTTTCATACCCTTCCCCCCCAATTCCCTTTCCCCTTTGTTGTCGGGGGGGGCTTAGGGGGCGGGACGGGGCACAATGGGGGGGAACTCCCCAACCTTGGGATCAGCCTGACTCAACTAATTTTTGCAGGTCTTTTCTTTTTGTCCCTTTCCCCAAAACCCCTTTGCTATCCACCTCCAAGGGTGTGAGACCCGTGCAAAAAGGAGAAAGGCTGATTTGTGCACCCTGAAGGGCCCCCTGAGGGAGCCAGGGGGGCACGGTTTTCCCCCCTGTTTTAGTTACCAGCCCTACCCCTAAGGGGACCTGGGGGTGGATTTTTTACCCCCAAACATAACCCGGGCTTACCATGGCCAGTAATGAAAAAATACCCCCACTATTAGGGGAATGAGGTTCCCCCTTTTATCAAATACCCAACGATGAAAACCCCCCCGTTCCTCCCCCAGGCTCTCCTTTGACCACGGCTCCGAACACTGCAAAAAACCCCCATCAATGCCTTTCATAGCCAACAATCAACCTTAAGGGAACATTTCCACTCTCCCAGCATGCTCAATTTCAACACCTTCCCCCCAAAAACCCAACATCAACCCCCCCCATCCTCCCTTATTAATACCTTACAGCTTATTGCCCCCCTTCCAAAACCCTACCTCCTCAACACTATCCATCTTCGTAGCCCCCCCCCCTTCTACCCCCCCTATCCTACAACAATCTTAAATACTCTCTTTAGCGCAGACAAATGGGACCGATTTTTCGTGACCCTCCCCACTCCCTACTCTGACAACACCCTTCTCTTCCAAAAAGTCCCCAAAGACAAGTAGGTAAATCTCTTTCCGTAGCCCCCCCACCGCCCCTTTCTTGTACAGTAACATCCGAAAACCAAGTATAGCATTAACAAAACTAACGCCCATTTTGGAACCCCTCTTCAAACCCATCCAACCCTCAATACTTGCACCGGAACATTTTTAAATCTCCCCGCAAATTTGCCCAACCATGAAAAAGTTTGGCAGATTGTGGAGAAGCCCTACTTCCCGTCTCACAGACATGAGAAACATCAGTACAATGCTACTCCATTCCCCCGAGGAAAATCGAAAGAAACCCACTAACATCCAAAAATTTCCCTTTCCCGTAGACTCCCCTTCCTTACGTCACTAGGGGAGAACCCCTCCCTTTTCTTTCAATAAAAACCTCCCCCGTCAGGCCAAAATTTTTGACGTCTGGAACCCAGCCGACTTTGCCGTTCCACCCAAGCCCATATTCCCCAAAACCGGGCCCAAAATACCCGATCAACTGCTCTGCACAATCACGCACATGTCCAACGTGGGGGGCCCCCCTAAGTATTTTATGGGGGCTGTCCCACCTCAAATTTGAGTCTGAGGGTAGCAACTCCAGATTCAAATGGACTCACACTACGTGAAGCCAGACAAGAAGCACGTCGACGGGGTTTTCTCTTACCCTTACTCCATAATATGCTCATTCTAAAAATTTCCTAAACCCCCCCCCCCTAATCAAATCCCCCTCTTTACCCCCTCCCTTTTCGTCAAACTCTTTTCCCCCTCCAAATCCAGCACCCCAATTCTACTAAGTTTCCCCCAAATCCCCACTAAAAACCCCAACACCCCCCCTCCCCTCGCATACCCGAAACAGACAGAACAAGCTCACCCCTTTTCCCTCCCACCAACACCTCCCCCTTTTCCTTTCCTCCACCCTTGAAAACCCCCAGCCCTCTTTTCCCCCCCCTCACAAGAAATCCTTTATCCCCAAAAACCCCCAACCAACTCTAGGGAAAAATTGAAAATATTCGATTACTTAATGAAAACTGACACTCAACCTCCAAACTACAACGCTCCCTTCCCCCTCCAAGAACTGCTGATATCCATCCCCTCCCAACGATATCCCCCCCAAACCCCACCCCTACCCCCCCAAAACATTCGTCATATCCTTTCCTTTAAACCCATCTATATATCCTTTTAAAAGACCTTTCTTTCACATCCCCAAAAAACAATCCCCCAATTTCATTTTGTCTCTTCCCCAATTCCTTTTGTCTCGTCCTATTACAATCAGAAAACCCTTTGTCACACCCCCCTTTCAAAACCAAGTCCCTTGCACAGTTATTCGTATTTCCTCATCGTTTGGATCACAGTGTTCATTTCTTTCCCCTTCCCCCCCAAGACTTCGTTTTTTTTGAAAATCTAATTTCCCAAATTCAACCACCTTTTCCATAGTTGGGGACTTTAAATGCCGCCCCAAACCCTTTTTGGGGGATTTTATCACAAACCCCGAGGCGCTCTAGAGCGCTTCCCCTTTCCCCAGCGACCTTTAATATTTTAAAATTGATCGCCCCACACACTTTTAACACCACGCAATTTTTTAGCATTTACCTCTCCCCTATCTCCCCTCTCTTATTTTGATTCCCCGGGGACTTAGACCCTTCCCCCTTTGTGACCCCTTTCCCGTTCTCCTTTTCCTACTTCATTTCGTCATTCCCAAACCCCCCGTTGGGTTTTATAGAGCCACGGCCCCACTTTCCCCTTCACTCTTGTTTATATCCCCCATCCCTCCCCCCACCTCCTTTAGAAATGATACAGTGTTTTACAAATACAGTCTTAAAAGCTGCCAAAACACTATCCCTCGAACCTCAAGACCATTACCTCTAAATGTGTTTCCCTGGTTGGAATTCTGATTGCACTAAAGCACTTCGCTTAAAAAGTGCAGCCTGGGAAAAGTTACCGCTACAAAAGAGGTACTCCAAATCAAAATCAGCCCCTTTTTCCTTTAAAAAAGATCTGCACTCTTCGTCGACAATCGGATTAGTAAAACAAATAGCAGGCGAAATTTTTTTATCAATTTCATCCTCTACATCTATCTCAAATGTTGGGGGGGCCGAATCCATAAACTATAGGCAAAAATCCCCCCCATCCTTCCCCCCCCCCTATTTGAGATACCCCCTTTGATCCTCTCCAAGTCGCTAAGAACGGGGGGATTATTTCAGGGCCCGGTCCTAGTGGTTCTCACCTTTTCCCATTTCTCTTCTATTTAAACCACCCGAGAAAAGTACCCCCCTTACCTTACCCCATCCTCAGCTGAGTCCTATAATGCCCATTTTTTTCCCCTAACTCATTTTGCCCTACAAACTCCGCAAAACTCATGAAGGCCCTGGGCGGTATTCACACCGGGATGCCCGGGAACTCCCATCTTCCTCCCTTTTCCTTTCCCATAAAAAAATTAAAAAACATATGGCATCGGAAATTTTCCCTTTTGATTGGCGAGAAACTCTTTTCCTTCCCTTCCCGAAAACCCCAAAAAATGGGGACCCTCCCCAAGATATCGTCCCCCCACTAACTAGCGCTTGTGCAATTGTTAGGCGAAAGGTAATTCCCCCCTTTAATTTTTATTTGAACTCACATTTCCTCTCCTTCCAAATTTGGTTTTCGCGTGCCCGAAGCACGCTACCCCTTTTCTCATTTTTAGACATATAAATCTGCATTTGCCGCCATGAACCCCTACTAGCTATATTTTTTTATCTAGAAAAAGAATATACGACATGGGGGTCCATATTCTCCCAAAAATTGTCCCTCTAGGGATAATAGAAAAGGGGGTCTTTATAAAGTCCCTTTTTCTCCCCCGCCCTTTCCAGGTAAAAAATTTCCTTGCCATCTTTCTTTTCCTCAAATCGAAGGTGTCCCCAAGGCATGTGTCAGTACCACTTTATTTCCCTTTTTGCGTTTAAGATATTTTCTCAGTTTTTTCCACCCGGAGCCCCGGGCATCATATATGTTGATGATTTAACCACTATGCCCCCTGGCAAAAAAATACCAAACCTTACCAAATTTTTTCAACTCAACTCTCAGTACTTACTGGGCCCAAACCATGGCTTCAGCTTTTTTACTCTAAATTTCTCCACCTTTTTTCTGCCATGTTAAGAACCCCACCCCCACTTTTCCTATATGGGATCCCCTCAAAGCCGTTCCCCTTGGAAATTTCCAGGTCATTTTTTACTCCAAAATGTCCTGGCGAGACCTATTCTACACATTTAAAAAAAACTCTCTGCCGCCTTCGAAATTTTAAAAATCTGTCCCCCTAATCTGGGGTCAGATCGCAAAAATCTCCTTTATCTTCATTTAGTTTTTATCCTCCCACTCTTTTATTATGGGCCATTCTCTCCCCTGCCTCAACTTCTTCCCTTCCCATTTGATACAATCCTCACTGTGGTCTTCATTAGCCTAGGCCCTTTCCCTCCTCGCCAGTTTAGAGCCTGTACACTGAATCAGGATCCCAAATCACTCGACGTGTGCCCTTCTCTCTTCCGATGCTATGTTGATTTCCCCCAACATTCCCTCCTAAACTAACACCCACAATCCCCACTTCTTACCCTTTCTTCATCCCACTTTACCTACTCCTTTCTCCACTCGCATGGATACCCTCCCCTCCTTCCCCTTTTCCCATCTCCAAACCCCTCCCCTTCTCTGTCCATTCGTCCCCCACCCCCCAAATTTTCTCTTTTGTTTTTTCCCGACCCACCAAAAACAAAAATCCCTCCATACCTTCTCCCATTTTCCTTTACCATGCTCCACCCTTCCCCTAGTATTTTGTATATACTGATGGCCAAATCCCTCGGTGCTGTATTTGCGTAATCTTCCAACTGACATTAAATATTCCCTTCCTCCCGAATCCCGTGTCCTTTTTACAGAATGTATGCACTTTGTTTTTTTAAAACACATATACTCACTTTTCCCCTTCCTCTTTTACAATTTTTTCTGACCCCGTAACTCATTAACTCTAAAAGTCAATACACACCACAACCCCCTTTTTTGTAAGATCAGAACTGGTTTGGGTTTCCTGTCCACACGCCCTAAAAAAAATCAAATTTTGCTGGGTCCCAGCATGTTGGAATTCCCGGGAATGAACAGGCGATACACAGCACGCCACGCCGCTATGTCACATCATACCCAAACCCCGCTTGTCACGTATTCCGCCCCGGGTTATTTTCCCACACTTTAAGATTGTATAATCGTGGGGAAACTTTTTTTGGGCAAGCCTCCCCATAATAAATTAATTCTGTAAACAAAAAATCTCTTTGGGGGGCCCCCATTTCATGGAAAGCGTTGGGGAGACCGCTCCTGCCCCCTTTCGCTTGGCCCACCCGTCTAACACACCCAATCTGATTCCCCAATGATCACCCTTATGTTCCCTTTTGTAATGTTCCCTTTCAAACCCACACATCCTATTGTCATGCCCCCCTTTTTAAAAAACCCCCCTTGTTTCCCCACCTACCTCCCCCTTTACCGCCCCCCCAACCTATCCCACCTTTCAGAAACCCACACTTTCTGTTCAACAACCTATTTTCTTTTCAAAAGCATAACATATCCTTAAAACTAAATCCTTTCCCCCCCCGACCCTAACCCTTTTTACTCCCAATTTCCCTTTTCCCGTTAGAAACTAAACATTCTCAACCCCCTTCCCCAACTTTAATATTTTGTGCTACAGACCTTAGATGTCTACAATTTATCTTTTCTTTTAACCATTAACCCTTTTCAATCCGTTATTTTACCCCAAATGAGGTACGTTTTAGGTTCGGGCAATAAAACTTTTTTACCCGGGAAAACGAAAGTTTTGTAATGTGGGGAAAATGAATAATTTAAATGTAGAAAAATATGATTTAAATGTGAAATGAGACGAGGTTGCCACCCCACAACAGGGAAAGACTGAGGAAAATGAGGCAGCCAACAAGCCATGTTTATTTTGCTGTTGTTATTAGGAAATATATTTGTTTTGTTTTAATTTGGTTTTTCACAACGGTACAATTTATAATCACCCCCGACTATACGAGTATGCCCATCTCGCCATTTACCCTTTAACTTTAATTTTCGAAAAAATTTTACTATTTTTTTTTTATGTTTTCAAGTATGAACCGGGAAAGGGGCAAAAAATCAAAGTAAAGTGTAGAAAAAAAAAATCGTGAATAATAAGGGCTGATTACTTTTTGACCAAGTTAAACAAAGGAAAAATGGGTTTTTTAATTTCATAATGGATTTATTTTTAATTAGTAGAAGGGAGGGTTTAAATTTAAATTTTGACTTTAAATAAGTTTGTAGAACATAAATTCATGTTTCCTTTTTAATTTTGTTACAAATTTCTTTGTGAATTTCATTGCTTATTTTTTATACGATTTAAAAATTAAAAAAATTGGTAAAAACGTATTCATGACCGTAAACCCCCCGACCCAAGGCCATTAAGTAATGCTTACAAATAAAAAAAATATTGGGTTTTTTCGGGGTTTCCTTAAAAAATACCAAAATAACCGATACCAAAATAAACCCTTTTCCTTATTGCTTAAAATTAATCTTGAGAAATTGGGATCAGTAATTTGTTAGTTTTATATATTAATATGATCTTATATATAATATATATTTAATATATATTATATTTATTTTTTTTTATATATACGTATTATAATATATGTATATATACAATTTCTACAATTTTATAATAATAAATATATATAATATTATAATTATAATATATATATATATATAGTTAACCTATACAATTATATAACAAATATTTTATATATATATATATTTTATATATATATAAATTTATTTTTCTAACATTGTATTATACACAAATATTTTAAAATATATATATATAATATATATATAAATATATTATATTTTTATTATATATATTATGTATGGTTTACACATATTTCGTTAAAAAAAGAAGGAGAAAAAATAAAAAAAAACAAGAAAAAAATTATATACCGACACACACACACGCACACCACACACACACCAACACCACACACAACACACCCACACACACACACACCGCATACACACGCTCTTTCAAACAAACACACACAAACACAAAAACACACGGGCACACACACCACAGGCACATACCGGCAAACAGGAAAATACACACCACCCACACTCAGACACACCCACCTCGACACACACACACACCAGAACACAACACAAAACCCCGCCAGCACAATACAACACGCACACATACCCCCCACACACACACACAAAATACACACTTGTATATATGCACACACACACAACCACCACACACACACACACACCACACCCACATCAATTAAAGTACATTATATTTATACCACCCCCACATATATAGGTTTTTATCGCAAGGTGATGTGAAGTGATGGTGTGGTACCCTAGATGTGTTAAGGTTGAAATTTTCGTTGTCGCCACCACTGGCTACCTAGTGCAAAAAAAAAAGGAGCAGCTTGCTAAAAAGCCTTTTCTTCATCGAGACTTCGCTACCTCCTCGGGCCATCCTGGGTACCTGGCACCTTAGGGTCCCAGGCCAAACAAGGGGGAACTCGGAGCGGCAGAGGCCCCAGCGGTACGGAGGTATTGCCCACCGATTTTGTGGGAAACGCCCCGGCCCTATCATCTCCTGTCCCTTAGCCACCCTGGGGTAATTGGCGGCTCAGGGGGGGGGCCCAAACAAACAGAAGAAAATCCCTAACGATCCAGAAAAATTGGGGCACACTCTTAAAAAAAAAAAAAAAAAAAAAAAAAATAATAATAATAATAATTAATAATAATAATAAAATATAAAAAAAAAAAAATCCCAACGAAAACATTAAACGTTCGGCCCAAAAACCCCCAAATAAGGGGGGCTCTATGTCCTCTTGTCGGCGCCGCCCCTAACTTGGAATAAAGGGGGTCTTTTTAGGCTCAACATCAAAACTTTCAAGATTTTTGGTTTTTACAGCCCTTTGTGATCCTTCGTAGTGTGTCCGGGAGGTCGCTGTGCCAAGCCTTTTTTTTGATTGTAGTAAACACGCATTGAGTATAAAAGAATCATGATAATTATTTCGGGTTCTTTGAAAAAATTATTTTCCGTGATATTTATAAGTTTATTTTCGGTTCATTTGCCTTTTGCTTATTTACTTTTTATTTACAGCGAGTTTGAGATTTTTGTCAAAAATGTAAAAAAAGAAAATCGAAAAGGGAAAAAGACAACGTCTTGGTTTTAAATTCTTGATATTTTCCATTTCCTATAAAAGTCTTTTTAAAAGATCATCAGATATCGTTACAGGGGTTATTATTATTATTACAGTTATTGTTTTCTGTTGTCATTATAGTAGTAGTATTACCAGTATTTTTAGTATAGATTATCATTTCTAAAATAAAGTCATAATAAAGTATTTTTATTATTATTCCCTTTTTTGTTTTTCATTTTTATCCCATTTTTCTATCATTATTTTATTATTATTATTATTATTGTTGTTACAAACTTTTTTTGCCCTAATCATTATTGTTATTTTCATTTTTTTGTTTTATCATTTTTATAAAATTTTTTAAGCAGTATACCATTTTTGTTATTATCATTATCATTTTTTAGGGTAAATTTAACTGTTATTTGGTACGTGTTATCAAAAAGGTAAAGTCATTGGGTTTGGGGTATTTTGAGGTGACTTGGTGGTTTAAAAATGTCCCATAGTCCCAAAAAAAAAGAACAATAAAAAAACACCACGGTGGGGTAAAAAGGCAAAAATAAAAAGAGCACCATATTATACTTTTTTACACCCAACTTTCGAAAAATAACCAATACACGGGCAACACACATACACTTACTTGAAACAGAGGCAAACCCCCCACAACATGAGAACACCATCAGCCCTAAAATCCAAAAGGGTTTTCACCAAGATAAAAACCTCTCTCCTCTGACCGCCCGGCTTGGCCTTTTTACGGGGGTTCCCGCGTTTGGTGAGGTTTTTACCCATAATGCAGTTCATTTTTTTTCTTAAATGGTGTAAGTGGGTTAAAACAAGTTTAAATATATATTAAAAAAAAAGAATAGTAAAACTATAAAAAAAAGGAAAACCAAAAAAATTAAAAGACAGGAAAGTCAAAAAAGTGAAAGAAAGGGTCCGTAGGGAAAACGGGAAAACACAAAGAAAAAACGGGGAGAGAAACAAAAAAAAGGTAAATTATCGAAGACAAAAGGAAAAGAAAAGAAAGGGAAAGATAAAATAAAAGGTAAGTAGTGTATAAGTAGTGTTACGTGCAGTAAAATAGGAGTGTATAAGTAGATCAGGGCCAAAGGGGGAAAGGTAAGCAGAGGGTAAAAAAACACAGATCATTCTTTTTAAAAAAAACTCAAAAAAAACGAAAAGCCCGTCTTTCTTGCGGGGCGAAGGAGCCCTTTAAGTTCCGAAAAGATTCTAGCGTCAGGGGAACAGGGGCCCGGAAGCCTGCGGGGTGACCCCCTTCCAGGGGAAATTCACTACAATTATCTAAAAATGAAATTTTAATAATTATTATTTTAAAATCCATCTTATCTTTATTTCATCATTTTTTAATTCATTATCACCCTTTTTTTATTGTTTTTGTTATTTTTATTATTTTTTAATTATTATTTTACGTCATTTTTCTATTTTTTTTTATTATTATTATTATTATTAATTTATTTTTCATTATATTTTTCCCCTATTGTTGTCGTTCCCATTTTTAATACTATTGCTATTTATTATATCATTACCAAATACTATTATATTATTATACAAATTTCATTGTTTTAGTAGTATAGCAGTGAATTAGTTTTTTGTTATCATCATCAAAATTTCGATTACTATTACCTTTATTGTTTTCACCATCTTTATTATTACACTATTTTATCTACACTATCGGGGTATCACTTTTTTACGAATTTTTACATTATCAGTACTTTTAGCAAAATCATTTCTTCCTTTCATATCCATCCTCATCATTATCGTTTTTTTTCAATATATCATCTCATGTTTCATTACCGTTATTATTATTATTATTTTTTGCAAATTTTTCCTTAGATCTGCAAATTTAAAAATCAAACCCCGAGTCACTCCCATGACCCTAGGTTGATTGAAGTTTGAGGCAAGGAAATAAACGAAAAAAGCAAAAATAGCAGAACCCCCAAAATCAAAAATCCAGTCAAATCAACCACCACACAAAGAAACATCAGATTGATAATGCTCTTCTGAAAAGTCTGTGCTTTTTTAAGACTATTTTTTGTTTTCTTCTAATTTTTGGGTTCCTGGTATTTGCCAAAAATTTAAAATTACTGTACCTTTTTTTTAAAGGCTAAGAGCTCCAATAACAACGGCAAATTTTGGTTTTTAAAAATGCCCATTTTTTCCCCACCTCTTTTCCCCAGTCTTTAAATTTGTATCTTTTCGAACACTTTTTTGGGACGTTTCTGTCTAAAGGGGTGCTCATATCTATAACAGGCAATGTTTTTTATTTTATCCTTGATGACGATATCTGGACGATTTGCCTGTTATAGATCTGGTAATTTGGAAATTCCCCCAAAGATTGTGCATTTTTTGCCTTCCCAGTAACGGGCCCTCTGGAGGGTTTTTTGTACCCTTTTTTTCCCCTGTTTTCCCCATAGAAAATGTTTGCAGATTTCCAGTGCGGGGTACTTGCCCACTCTGTCATGTCGTTTTTTTGTACTCATTCGGTGTTAATTTTTGAAAACCAATACAAGGTGATAAATTTTGTCTAAAACCTTGTCTTCACAAAACCTACACTTTGAGTCAGTCCCTTTGTGCAAGATGTTAGCTTGTATTTTTCTAGTAAAAAACTTTGATCTTGGGCTGCAAGAAAAAAAACCCCCTCTGTTTCCCTTTTAGTCCAGAGTTCTAAGCCACTGATGGGTTACAATTTCATTACTCATTGTGTTTGCTTGATTTGCAAACTGTCCGGGGAGGGCTTTCAGCCCCCCTAATTTAAAAGTTTTTCTTGCCGCCTTTTTGCTTTTTGTTTTTTTATTTTTAGCACCGGGTTTTTGGCAACATATGTTCGACACCCCGCTCCAATACCAAATTCCTGAGAAAATTTTTGTTTCCCTTTACTATTGAGTGTACCTTTTAGATTTTTCATGTACTCTAACAAATTTTAAAGCATCTAATCGCTGGTTAGATCTAAATATTGCAAGAGCCCAAATTGTTTTGTTTTGTACGAAAATTCCAACGGGCCACCCCCCCTCCTTTTTACTTCTGGGACGACAGAGGGTCAAAAGGGTCTGATTTAGGGTATACATTCCGTTGCATGCCCAATTGCTTCCTAATTTTGGTGTAAATTTTGTTTTTTATGTAAGATCCTCACATGTTAAAACATTGAACCACAGGTTTTGCAAGAGTGTTGATTGCTGTTATTTTGTTCTTTGATTTGTTCTGTTTTCAGGATTGCCTTCTCTTCGATGCATTCTGTACATTTTTTTCTCATCTATGATTTTGTATCCCATTTCCTTCGTTTTATTCCCTAGATATTTATATTTTTCTTCCTGCCCAAATTTTTTATATTACGTTCAAATTAACTTTATATTTGTCGTTCACTAGTTTTTTTGTTTAAAGGGTTTGCTTTAGCACACTTACGAGACCAAACTTCTGCCTATGTCTCACTGAAATCTTTTACGTTTTCACACCTTTTTCCAATTCATTATCTTTCCCCTTTGAGCGTAAAGTTTAAAAGTCACCCTATAGAAAAAATGATTGTTTTTTTGTCCAGATCTTATTCCATACCCTGTGTTGTTAAGAACGGGAATGGGGAAAGTGCCATACGAATAAAAAGGGGGAAAAAGGTCACCCGGAAGATTCCGCATCTGATTCGCATTTTGAAAAAAAGATACCGTTCTGTGTTTGAGATAAGATTTGTCTCCCCAAAAGTCATGCTGTTTTTGAAGAAATTGATTAAAACAGGAGAGACTTTGAAAATTTTAGGGATTTCAAGTCCAAGGTGTGGGACCTGTCAAAGGCTTTTTTATAGTCGATCTAAGCAGTACTTAGATGTCTGTGTTTTTTATGGCCTTTTCGAGAATCATTTTTTTATGAGCGTTGATCTTTACATCCGTAAAGATCCCCTGCAACATCCTTTTTGTTTCGTTTTGGGAAAAAAATTTTTTTCTGCATGTTCTGTAGGTTCTTCAGTTAAAATTGGGTAAAATTTATAGGTGGGTTTTTAAGCATGTATGGGTCTGTAGTTTTTTGGGTTGTTTTCGTTCTTTTGCCAAGAATAAGTATCCCTTGACATAAACCATTTAGATGTTAATTAGGGGTCTATCATAAATGATTTAAAATAAGCTAATTTTTGGGATTGCTGAAGAAGAGTATTAAGCCAAAAAATTGGGATCTGGTCAAAACCCCGGTGATTTCCTTTATGGATTTTTTATGCTTTTTTAATTTCTTTTAGTGGTATATTTTCCCCTTTTTGTTCGGGGAAAATCCCTAGTGCTATTCTCAAAATCTTTTTCCTTGGTTTTCTTCTATTATTTATCTTTTTCCCCAGATTTGTTCCAAAATTCCCAGACCTTTTTTTTCAGATGGTTACTTCTACAAGAGTTTTTTCTTTTCTTATTTTGCGGGAAAATTTCTTCAGTCATCTCAAACATTTTATTCTGCCTGAAAACTTTTTGCGTTTGTCATTTTCCCCTAACCTTTGTGCCTTTTCCTGAAGTTTTTGTTTAAGGTCTTCTTTAATCGTTTGGGATTTGTTCTTTAGAAAGTTTTTGTATTTTTTTTTTACTTTTTTCGCTTTTTTTGATGCTTCCCATTATCTTTTTGATTCGTTAATATGATATTTCCCTTCTAAAGTTTTCTATTTCTTTTTCCCATTACACTTGCCACTTGGTTTGGGGGAGGTTTCTTTTTGTTTTTTTCTTTCTTGTTAATGCCACATTTTGCTTTGAGTTTTCAAGCCTTGGTTAACCCTATTTTAAAATACTTTTATATTTAGGGGATGTCTGAATTTTAACAGTGTCCCCTTTTACTCCCTTTTAAGTACGTTTTTACTACCCCATGTTCTTCAATGATATCCGTTTTATACTACAATTCTCCCCATTACGACAACTTCATGTGGCTTTAAACATTTCCTTGCTAGATCAACTTTTTTGGGATGTTCAGTTTTTGTTTATTTAATTTTCTTCCCTTTTTTTTTTCTTCATAGTACCTCTATAGTGTCATTTTTTACTTGGTCTTTGATTATTGAGATTTTATATCTGTTTTTTTTTGTTTTCGAACAAATGTCTTCTACATTGGCTAGTTGTTTTGGTCAAGCTTTGCGTTTTCTTTTTTTTCACTATTTCCCTTTAAAAAAACCTTTTTTATAGGTATCGTATTTTTGTTTTAGGATTTTCGAGTGCATATAAAAGAGAATACCTCAGTATCCCCCTTCCTTTGTCCCTTTAAGTCTTTTTTTTCTTTTTTGTTAGAAATGATGGTTGTACCGCAGGCCCGGGTGGGGTCTGTCCCTCTTTGGGGACCTGGCGGGTTTTGGGGTAATGGCGAGGTAGACTCAGTACATACTTTTTTGATCCCGGCGAGCTTTCCCTGGGAGACGCGCCCCCTTTTTGATCCCCGCAGGGCGATGCGGCTGATTTTTTTTTATTTTCATTTCAAAAATAAAGCAATTTAGTCTTGCTGCAAGAAGTTGGATACCTGGGGATTTCTGGGTCCCCGCGGGTCTCCAAACCACCTTTTATCCACAATAAAAACCACCCAACACCTATTGGGTTTTTTTGCCTAGAATTCGCAAATCAGCGTGTTTTGCTCACGCACGCGGGGGGACCGGGGTGCACACGGTGCCCCCGCACTCCTTCGGTGATCTGTGTGTGCTTTTTCTCTTCCCCTTTTAAAGTTAAAAATGAAATGATAATATTTTATTTTATTATTATTTTATTATTATTATTTTTTCAATTTTATTATTCCATCTTGTGTTATATTTTTACCTTATCATCATTTTTAGAATCTTAGTGTTATTATAGTTTGTATTCTTATTTCTTAATGTTATCATTTTGATCATCCTCGGGGTTTATTATTATAATCACACGTATTACTTGTAGTAGTATTTTCTTTTCTAGTGATTTTAAACATTGGTAATGTGTTTGATGATAATAAGAATTATAATAAAAAAATACTGATGACAGTAATAATGCTGCTGCTGATGGTTATGACGCTGACGATGATAATATGAGGAGGATTGGTTTGTAGCAAAAATAATAAGGGTTACAATACTGACGATGATGAAGTTGATGATAATAATGAGGATAATGATAATGATTTTTTATTATTATGAATAATGCTTGTAATAACAACAATAAAATGTTTTTAATAATAAAGATAATGATAATAAAAATATGATAATTATTGTTATTATCATTATTATTTTTTATTACTTTTCTATCATTACCTTATTATTAATATAGATATTATTACTATTATTGCCATTATTACCCAAAATTATTATGATAGTATAATAATAATCATAATTTAAAACTAACAGTAAAAAGACACTATTAAGAATAACAAATACTAGCGATAAAAATGAAAATGATTATGATGAGGGATGATGATGTTAAAAAAATAATACTAAAAATAGCAATTACAGTAAAAGCAGTACTAGTAAACGGAATAGGATAAAGATGATAATAAAGAAACTTAAAAAATAAACAAGGAAAAAATAATAATTATCATTTTCAAATCTTGTAATTATCATCATGACTCTGATAATAATTATCGTTACATAATAATAAATAATAATAATAATAATATAATATAATAATAAATAAATAATAATGAATTATAATAATAATGATAATAAGAACCAGTAATAGATTTAATAGAAAAACAATGGGAACTATAATTAATGATGATTGTCATTCAATAAGCTCGTTTTTGTTAATTTACATTTCTGTTATGATTTTTATTTGTTTATTTTCTTTGTTTTTTGATTTAGTGGCTCACAAAAACATGGAAATATATAAGCAGAGTTATTTTAATTTGAAATTGTGACACTAAGTGTACTTGATAGTTGGGACGAACATGCATATACGGTATGGGCCACAGTAAATGTTAATAAACAATTTTTTTAAATAGGGGTGAATGCTGCATACAAGGAAGCTCAATAAGTTAACAGAGTAAAGAAACAAGATGTCAAGCAGTATTGTTAATTTTGCAATGGATGTAATTATATATTATTGAAATTTAGGATATCGAAATCAGGAATTATAGTAAATTAAACTTGTGTTGGTGTTCAATTTCTTAGTATCCGGCGTTTGGGCAGCAGACAGGAAGCTTTTCCATTTCAAACGAGATTTAAACGCTTAATTATTCAAATGAAAAATTATTATTATTATTATTATTATTATTACTTTATTATTATTGTTTATATTGTTATTATTACTTTTATTTCTAGCATAGCACCAAAATTATATATATGGCGGAAAAAATTACAATATTAATAATAATAAGGATGATTAGGATGACAAAAATTGCAATAATGATAATGATGCTAAAAATTATGATAATGATGATAATGATGATGATAATGATGGGAATGATGATAATGATGATAAAACAGTAATTTTGTCCATTTGTAATAAAAAGAAAAAAAATCCCAAAGTCGAAAAAGTGGCAAAATCTTGCGGAATATAGCCTTATGAGATTATATTTCAAAATACCGCTTTTTCGATTTCAATGATCATTTAGTAAATATTTGGGTAATAATGATAATAATTATCAAAATTGTATTAATCATGGGCATCATGATGATAAAAATGAGAATAATGAGAATTTTCTTAAATTTAAAAAATTATTATTATTATTATCATATTATTATTATTACTATTATGTTAATAACCATTACTTTATTATTATTTTATTATCATTATTATCATTACTTTCATTATAATTTTTATTAAAAAAAAAAAAAAAAAAAAAAAGTTATCATTGTAAAATGAAATAAAATATCTTATACTAAAACCATCTTTGTTTTTATCTAACATCCCTTTTAATTAAATTTTTTGTGTTGAAATTATCCTGTAACTTAAAAAATTTTCCTCTTCTTCTGGTTTACAGTTTTTTAAAATATTAATGGATTTGTTTTGTGTAGGAAATAAAATAAATTTTTAATTACCCTTTCTTACTTCATCTCTAATGAAAAGGTAAGGAAAATATGTTTTTGATCTTTGGGTGATTTCTATTTCCCCAAAGATTAATGACCTTTTTATCAACCCCTAAGTTCGTTTTCCTTACCCTTAACAAAATTTTTTCTTGGAACTTTCTCCTTTTCTAAGAAAGGGCCATTACTCTGCTTCAAGATTAAAGGAAAACTGTTTGGCTTTCTTCTTCTCCATAAAATTAAAAAAAAAACATTTTTAAATTTGGAAAAAATACCTGATTGCTTTTTTTTGTTTCTTTGACCCCATCTGGCCAAAAAATTCTTGGATTGACGGGTTCATCTTTTTTCAAATGTGACCAATTATTCCTTTAATCCCTTTAAAAAATTTTTACAAAAAACTTTTGTTTTTCTAAACCCGACCTTTATTAAATTTAACCTTTTTTGGGGGGTTTCATACTTGAACACAGGGTTATTTTTTGCAAACAATCTACATAATCACCAAAAACCACATATTTTTTTGACACCCAATGTAATTTTTCCCTGAAAAAAGACTTTCCAAAAACCCTTTTTATTTCCTAAACACTTTTAAAAAATTTTTAAAAAAATTTTTTTACTTTTTTTTACGGGGACTTTTACGCACAATATTAGCACCACCCAAAACACAACAAACACGGGCCACACTTTTAGAAACGACAAGACACCCCACAAAATTTTTCAGTCAAACATTTTTAAAAATTTTTTACAAAATTTTTAAACCCACACACACACCAAAAACACGAAGAAAAACATTCTTACTGTTGGTAAAAATCTCTCTGTAGTCGATGTCTTTTCCCTGTGGAATCCTTTGGCGACATACCTTGTTTTGTATTTTTCTTTGCCTTTTTGGGTGGGTTTATTTGTAGACCCTCTTCCGCCTACAGGGGTATTTTTCTCAGGCAGTAGGGTAAGTTCATAGGGTTGTTGCTTTATAAAGAATTTCCCGTTCTTGCTTTTTCCACTGGGGTCCCTCGGGAATGAAATCCCTCCTGATGGCGGCTGGTACGGGGTTATTGAATGGGTGCAATGATTATAAAACTTTTTATTGTCCACGGGAGATAGTCGCAGTTTCATCAGAAAATGAGTCTTTAAATTTGAGGGTTTCTGTCTTTCTCGAGTTGGATATCTTCTTTCTTCACTTGTGTTATCTGGTGGCTTGTCTTGATTTTCTGGAAAGCTTTTTGCTGAGTCTATCTCCCCCAAAATATGTTTCTTCACTGGGGTTTGCTCGTCTTTTTGGTGACTCGCTTCATTATGAAATTTTTTCCATGAACAAAATTTTCTTATTTTCTTTACCGTTTTTTTTTTGGGGGAATAAATAAATAGGCGGGACTCTGGGCATCATAGCCCACAAATTTTCCCCCCTTTTCCCCTGGGATCAAGTTTCCTTTTCTCTTGTTCATTGCAAAACATCTTACCCCCAAAAAATATTCTTTTGCTGATTTTTGGGCCGTCTTCCGAAGTTTCTACTGGAGTCTCCTGAATTCTGGGGTTAAAACACCCCGTTCCTAAAATAAAAAACACCTTCACAGCTAAGCCCACAACTTTGGGGAAATTTGGGGCCAAAACAGTAAACATCGAGCCATGTCAAAAAATGATTTTTTGTGATCTCTCAACTGTTTTCATTTTGATTGGAGGTAGGGTACGAAAATTCTTTTTTAATCTTATTCTCTATAAGGGGGGGTTCTGAAATTTTGATTTTAATTCTGTTCCATGGTCCATCTTAGTCTTTTTTTATTTTCCATTGGGGTTTTGTTTTTTGCAAGATACCCCTTCTTGCGTGTCTGTACACCCCTTATTTCTAATGAGGTAATTCAAAAGCTCCTGATAGTCTCTATAAAAGAGATACTGTATCTGTAACCCCCTTAGCTGCGGATCAATAGGCCTACAATTCACATGTACAAAACCAAAGGTTGTTTGCCCTTTTTTTACAGGTTTTTTATTTCTATACTGAGTCATCTTACCCAAAACCACTGGGACAGCTAAATTCTCTTTACTCAAAATCGACATCGCAGTTTCTTGAAGTTTTTGCACATCTGCCACATTGCTGTGCCCCAGGATTTATGCCATTTAAACTAGGGTGGTTTTCTTCTCCTAAAAGGATCTTTGAGTTTTTCCATTTTAGAGTTTTTGGTTAGCTTCCTCTACTAAGTGAGCAATTTTTTTTCTCTTAATGTCGAATATCCTGCCCTCCTGGGGATTATGAGATGCCATTAGGTGGAAAAATAACGCGTGTCCACTCTTAAGGTTTCCATACTGACATGATTTCTTTTTAAATCCTGGTAGTAAGTGCATTTCAACACAATACTTCTTGAGTTTTTCCCTTTCGATCTTGGACTTGAAATCTCACAAATTTTGGGTTTTTTACCCCATGTGTGAAGTGCAACCACGGCAATCATGAATAATTTTTTCTGCTTGAAGTTGTAATTCTTTTTCCCTTTTACCAAAATTTAGGTCCCTTCAACAGGGCTAACCCTTTATGAGTGTGTTACATGGAAAAAGTGTTAATTTTGTTCTTCGTTTTGTTTATTTGAAAATTTACTGAGTTATTACCCTTTTTAGGTTTTTTCGTCTGCATTTTATTAGTGTGTGATTCGTGACTGATGAAGTTTTCCCTTTTCTTATTTTTTGAGGTTTGTTTATCTTTTAAACTCCCACCTTTTTTACATTTAAAAAGAAAACGGGGCCTTTACCACCTTAAAAACATCCTTCGTTTTAAATGTGCTATTGCCTGGGGAACCATTACTCTTTCTGTTCAGAATTTTTCCCGGGCGATCTTCATGACTTAATAAAGCGTCTTTAATTTTCCCAAATTTTATATGGAGGGTCGCATTGATTAGCCACATCTACAAATTTTTGTACTTGGTGGGAAATCCCTTTTGTGTCTTGTCACCGAGGACGACCTAAAAACCTCTTTATTCTCTTATGCTGACATCTCTTCCATGGACGTAAACTCTGTAACACTACCTCTTCCAGTCTTTTTTTTCAAAAATACCCCCATAACGATAACTTGGTTTGTTTCTCCAGGGAATACTTTCGAGCCGCCCAAAGCTTTACACCCTCTCCTCTTGCTTCACATTTTTTCATGCCAGGGACGTTTGTCCAAAATAACCCGTTAGATAACTGTGATTGTCCCTTTTTTCCTTTCCAGATTTTACCCATCTGGGCTTCTGAAGCATATTTATCAACGCGAGATGTAGTTTATAACAACAAACGCCTTGAAAATTTTTTTCCCCCAATCATAATTACCTGCAACCCCAAATTGCTAAATCTGGGGGCCATAACCTGTTGGAGTCAAAGAACTCATATTCTCTGCGTGTAATAAGCAAGTTTGACTGGTCAATGCATATTGACTTGTTTTTTGGGGATCCGTAAAAATACGGATTGCTGCCTCAACTCTATGTATTGAGGAGGATTTACGTGGATACGAGGGTTGTTTACATTTCGGGTATAAAACTTTGCCCTTAGAGGCGTAAAAAAAAATTTGTCTTACATGGCAACTGAACAAAATAAAAAATTTCACCCTTTTTTAATATGAGGTATATCATTGTACATGAAATAAAATATCCTTTATAATAATCATCTTTTATTATTTCTAACAGAAAAAATTTTTTTTTTAAAAGGGTAAAAA
>NW_023658159.1:0-10000 GCF_015228065.2 Penaeus monodon
CACTTGCCCCCTTTGAAGATTGATGGCATAATCATCACAATAAAAAAGATTTTGTAATGAGCTATAAATCCATGGCAGAGATCTCTCTGGACATCTTACATGCCCGTTTCCCACTCTTCGGCTGAACAGGAACAACACCCAGTGTCGTTCTTCAGTAGGACTGCAGCAGAACTTCCATACAACTTGCCATTTTGAGCAAGGAGATGGACTCTGCTTTGCAGCTCTGCCGAAAAGACTCCCCCAGGAAGTGACGATATTCCATACCAATGATATCTCACTTACCAGAGAGACCCCCAAAAGTTTGTTGGACCTATTCAATAGGATATATAGGGAGGGTACAGTGCCATTCACATGGAAAGAGTCTATAATCATTCCTGTCCCTAAACCTGGCAAGGATGCTTCCACACCAGGAATTACAGACCAATTTCCCTCACCAGCGCATCTGCAAGCTGATGGAGAAAATGGTAAATTTCGGGTTTGACATGGATGCTAGAAAAGGAAAACGTGCTGACCCCATATCAATATGGCTTTAGAAGATTGAGATCGACCACAGATGCACTTGTAAGGATGGAAAATGCTATACAAAATTCCTTCACACAGCGACGTCACACGATAGCAGTCTTCTTTGACCCTAAAAAGGCTTATGATACTACTTGGAAGCATGGCATACCTCAAGAAGTTGTATGACATTGGCTTAAGAGGAGCATTACCTACCTTCATACAAAGCTTCCTTGCTAATAGGAAATTTAGAGTTCGGGTGGGAAACAGTTTCTCTAATCTGGAAGATCAGCTGGAAGGGGTCCCACAAGGGAGTGTCTTAAGTGTGACCCTGTTTGCCATTGCTATAAATGACATTGTAAAGGCTGTTCCAAGTTCTGTCTCATGTAATCTGTATGTGGATGACTTTACACTGTACTGCTCAGGAGGAACCCTTACAGGATGTGCAAGGACACATGCGGGCTGCAATAAATCAGGTTTACAGTGGACAACATATCATGGGTTCAAATTTTCCCCAAGCAAGACCATGGCTTACATTTCCGCAAACGAGGAAAATTCCATCCTTCCTCTATTTGGGAGCAAACCCACTGCAATTTGTCCAAGAGGACAAATTGCATCACCCCACAGCGAGATGGTAGCCTAATAGTTGAGGTTTCGCATCACCCCACAGCGAGATGGTAGCCTAATAGTTGAGGTTTCGTCACCAGACGAGAGTGACCGTCTGCGTGCGATATGCGACATTCCTGGGGCTAAAGTTTCATGTTCTCCTCAAAAAACCCTAAATCAGTGTAAGGAATTGTCTTTTCCCGAGACCTGATGAGATATTCTGAGGAGAAACTGTTAGAGGAACTAGAGAATTTTAATGTAGTGGCAGTAAAACGTTTTAAGAAGAAAGTTGACGGTTTGGAACAGTCTACACCAGCTCTCCTTCTAACTTTTAATACGTTGGTCCTTCCAGAATCAGTTAAGTTGGCATGGTCCCCACCTCAAGGTAAAGCCATATGTACCCAACCCTATGCGGTGCTTCCACTGCAGGGTTATGGGCAGGGAGCCAACTCTTCCCCGTTTTAAGGGAAAATGGAACAACCAAGAATATGTTTTAAAATTTGTGGTACGACAGGTCATCAAGGAGAGGGACAACTGTCCAGGTCCAATATGCTGTTACCACTGCATAGAAGCTCATGAAGATTATTCAAAGCATGTGTAAAAGGTACAAATTTGAGAAAGAAGTATTGATAATAAGGAGCAAGGAGAAAGTTATTTTTCCCAAGAGGCAAAGCGACGTGCCCGTGTTGCTGTTTGCACAGCCAGGTAAATCCTTTGCTTGGGTTTCTGGCCCACCCCCTTTCCCCACCAACCCTTGCCTTCCAATGCTTCTTACACCACACACTCTGCCACTTTTTTTAAAACTCAGTCCCCAATTGCTGAAACTGCCTCTGGTGAATTCCACCAGAAACGGAGTAGGAGTGAGGGGTCTATTGAAGAGACTCCTCCCCCCAAAGTAAGGTCTTTGGAGCCTCAGGTGAGGCTCCAGAGGCCTAATGGTGACAGCCCCAGCTGCCACCATATCCACAGGGGCCTCTGCTGCTAGGCAGAATGCCCCTGAACCAAAGGCTCAGGTTTGTCCTTTGCCCAGGCAAAGGAATCCTGAGTCTGTTCAAAAGACTCATTTCAAGGTGGGGTCTTTGGAGCCGTCAGGAAGGGGCTCCAGGGGTCTCAACAGTGACAGCTCCAGCTGCCACCACATCCACAGGGGCCTCTGCTGCTAGGCAGAATGCCCCTGAAGCAAAGGCTCAGGTACGTTCTTTGTCCAGGCAAAGAAATCCTGAGCCTGTCAAAAGGAAGCCTGTGGAAACTAGTTCCACGGGTAAACAACCCCCTCAAAAGGGACTCTCCCAAGATCCAGGAAAGGGACAGCCTAAAGGTGTAGGGCAAACCTTTGGGACCACAGGTGCTGCCAAACACCTTAAGAAAAAAATAGTTAAATAGAACTGGATACCTAATCCAATGGAACTGTCAGGGAATTCATGCAAAGGAAGAACTGAAACATCTGATAGCTTCGTAACCCAGTTTGTGTATGCCTACAAGAGATTATGACCAGGGAAAAAATCATCCGATTTCCCTGAGGGATTCCAAATTCAAGCCCATTATGGGACTTTTGACAATGGACCTCATGGAGGAGTAGCAGTAATGGTACGTCAAGATATTCCCTTCCAGGCCATCCACCTGCAGACAACACTGCAGGTGAAGGCTGTGAGAATAGGCTTGACACGACCTTACACGTTGCATCTATCTACCTTCCTCCACATAATCTCAACATAAATGTTTTGGGGAAGATCTATTTGGGGCAGTTGCCACATCCATTTCTACTCTTGGGAGATTTCAATGGTCGGCATCACCTCTGGGGAGACACTTTGTGAAAAACCCCTCGAGGAAGGGCCTTGGAGTCCTTGCTCCTAAGAGTAGATGCAGTTTTATTGAACAGTGACACTCCCACACATTTCTAAATTCAAACTGGGACATTCTCCAATATAGACCTGTCAATTGTCTCACCTGATTCACAGATGAATTTCACTTGGCAGGTTATGGAAGACTTACATGGAAGCGACCATTTTCCAATACTTTTGGAGGAGGTGAATGGTATTCCAGCCAATGGAGTGCAGAGATGGCGACTTAAACATGCGGACTGGAATCTTTTTAGATCAACTGCAGTATTGCATGGATCTGTGAATGATTTCCAGTGTGTTCAAGATGCTGTTAATCACTTCACATCACAAATTCACCTTGCAGCAGAAGCATCCATTCCCAAAAGTAGCGGGCATTACCGTCGACCTCCGGTACCATGGTGGTCTGATGAATGCCAACAAGCTGTCAGAGCAAGAAAAGCTGCATTAAAGGCAGTTGAAACGACGCCCCAGTGATGTAACCATGATCATTACAAAAAGACCCGAGCCAAGGCCAGGCGAGTGTTTAAAGGAGGCCAGACGGGACGTCATGGAGACAGTATGTCTCCTTGATTAACTCTGGGACCCCCTTAGCATGGGTATGGGACAAGGTGTGTAAGATCGCGGGAAAGAGAAACATCACTGTCACCACCTGTTTGAAGATTGATGGCATAATCATCACAGATAAAAAAGATGTTGCTAATGAGCTAGCTAAATCCATGGCAGAGATCTCCTCTGGAGCATCTTACACTGCCCGATTCTCCACTCTTCGGGCTGAACAGGAACAACCCCAGTGTCTTTTCTTCAGTGGGAAATGCAGCAGAACTTCCATACAACTTGCCATTTTGAGCAAGGAGATGGACTCTGCTTTGCAGCTCTGCCGTAAGACTGCCCCAGGAAGTACGATATTCCATACCAAATGATATCTCACTTACCAGAGAGATCCCAAAAGTTCTTGTTGGACCTATTCAATAGGATATATAGGGGGGTACAGTGCCATTCACATGGAAAGAGTCTATAATCATTCTGTCCCTAAACCTGGCAAGGATGCTTCCACACCAGGAAATTACAGACAATTTCCCTCACCAGCTGCATCTGCAAGCTGATGGAGAAAATGGTAAACTTCAGGTTGACATGGATGCTAGAAAAGGAAAACGTGCTGACTCCATATCAATATGGGTTTAGAAGATTGAGATCGACCACAGATGCACTTGTAAGGATGGAAACTGCTATACAGAATTCCTTCACACAGCGACGTCACATGTTAGCAGTCTTCTTTGACCTTGAAAAAGGCTTATGATACTACTTGGAAGCATGGCATACTCAAGAAGTTGTTGACATTGGCTTAAGAGGAGCATTACCTACCTTCATACAAAGCTTCCTTGCTAATAGAAATTTAGAGTTCGGTGGAAACAGTTTCTCTAATCTGGAAGATCAGCTGGAAGGGGTCCCACAAGGGAGTGGTCTTAAGTGTGACCCGTTTCCATTGCTAAAATGACATTGTAAGGCTGTTCCAAGTTCTGTCTCATGTAATCTGTATGTGGATGACTTTACACTGTACTGCTCAGGAGGAAGCTTACGGATGTGCAAGGACACTGCAGGCTGCAATAAATCAGGTGTGTACAGTGGACAACATATCATGGGTTCAAATTTTCCCCAAGCAAGACCATGGCTATACATTTCCGCAAACGAGGAAAATTCCATCCTTCCCTCTATTTAGGAGCAAACCCACTGCAATTTGTCCAAGAGGACAAATTGCATCACCCCACAGCGAGATGGTAGCCTAATAGTTGAGGTTTCGCATCACCCCACAGCGAGATGGTAGCCTAATAGTTGAGGTTTCGTCACCAGACGAGAGTGACCGTCTGCGTGCGATATGCGACATTCCTGGGGCTAAAGTTTCATGTTCTCCTCACAAAACCCTCAATCAGTGTAAGGGAATTGTCTTTTCCCGAGACCTGATGAGATATTCTGAGGAGAAACTGTTAGAGGAACTAGAGAATTTTAATGTAGTGGCAGTAAAACGTTTTAAGAAGAAAGTTGACGGTTTGGAACAGTCTACAACCAGCTCTCCTTCTAACTTTTAATACTTGGTCCTTCCAGAATCAGTTAAGTTGGCATGGTACCACCTCAAGGTAAAGCCCATATGTACCCAAGCCTATGCGGTGCTTCCACTGCCAGGGTTATGGGCATGGAGCCAACTCTTGCCGTTTTAAGGAAAATGGACAACCAAGAATATGTGTTAAGTGTGGTACGACAGGTCATCAAGGAGATGACAACTGTCCAGGTCCAATATGCTGTTACCACTGCAAGAAGCTCATGAAGCTTCTTCAAAGCAGTGTAAAAGGTACAAATTTGAGAAAGAAGTATTGATAATAAGGAGCAAGGAGAAAGTTAGTTTTCCAGAGGCAAAGCGACGTGCCGTGTGCTGTTTTGCACAGCCAGGTAAATCCTTTGCTTCGGTTCTGGCCCATCCTCCTTCCCACCAACCCTTGCCTTCCAATGCTTCTTACACCACACACTCTGCCACTTCTTTAAACCTCAGTCCCCAATTGCTGAAACTGGCCTCTGGTGAATTCCACCAGAAACGGAGTAGGAGTGAGGGGTCTATTGAGAGACTCCTCCTCCCAAAGTAAGGTCTTTGGAGCCATCAGTGAGGCTCCAGAGGCCTCAATGGTGACAGCCCCAGCTGCCACCATATCCACAGGGGCCTCTGCTGCTAGGCAGAATGCCCCTGAACCAAAGGCTCAGGTTTGTCCTTTGCCCAGGCAAAGGAATCCTGAGTCTGTTCAAAAGACTCATTTCAAGGTGGGGTCTTTGGAGCCGTCAGGAAGGGCTCCAGGGGTCTCAACAGTGACAGCTCCAGCTGCCACCACATCCACAGGGGCCTCTGCTGCTAGGCAGAATGCCCCTGAAGCAAAGGCTCAGGTACGTTCTTTGTCCAGGCAAAGAAATCCTGAGCCTGTCAAAAGGAAGCCTGTGGAAACTAGTTCCACGGGTAAACAACCCCTCAAAAGACTCTCCCAAGATCCAGGAAAGGGACAGCCTAAAGGTGTAGGGCAAACCTTGACCACAGGTGCTGCCAAACACCTTAAGAAAAAAAATAGTTAAATAGAACTGGATACCCTAATCCAATGGAACTGTTAGGGAATTCATGCAAAATGGGAAGAACTGCAACATCTGATAGCTTCATGTAACCCAGTTTGTGTATGCCTACAAGAGATTATGACCAGGGAAAATCATCCGATTTCCCTGAGAGGATTCCAAATTCAAGCCCATTATGGGACTTTTGACAATGGACCTCATGGAGGAGTAGCAGTAATGGTACGTCAAGATATTCCCTTCCAGGCCATCCACCTGCAGACAACACTGCAGGTGAAGGCTGTGAGAATAGCTTGACACGACCTTACACTGTTGCATCTATCTACCTTCCTCCACATAATCTCAACATAAATGATTTGGAAGATCTACTTGGGCAGTTGCCACATCCATTTTCTACTCTTGGGAGATTTCAATGGTCGGCATCACCTCTGGGGAGACACTTTGTGCAACCCTCGAGGAAGGGCCTTGGAGTCCTTGCTCCTAAGAGTAGATGCAGTTTTATTGAACAGTGACACTCCCACACATTTCTAAATTCAAACTGGGACATTCTCCAATATAGACCTGTCAATTGTCTCACCTGATTCACAGATGAATTTCACTTGGCAGGTTATGGAAGACTTACATGGAAGCGACCATTTTCCAATACTTTTGGAGGAGGTGAATGGTATTCCAGCCAATGGAGTGCAGAGATGGCGACTTGAACATGCGGACTGGAATCTTTTTAGATCAACTGCAGTATTGCATGGATCTGTGAATGATTTCCAGTGTGTTCAAGATGCTGTTAATCACTTCACATCACGAATTCACCTTGCAGCAGAAGCATCCATTCCCAAAAGTAGCGGGCATTACCGTCGACCTCCGGTACCATGGTGGTCTGATGAATGCCAACAAGCTGCCAGAGCAAGAAAAGCTGCATTAAGGCAGTTGAAACGACGCCCCAGTGATGTAACCTTGATCCATTACAAAAAGACCCGAGCCAAGGCCAGGCGAGTGCTAAAGGAGGCCAGACGGACGTCATGGAGACAGTATGTCTCCTTGATTAACTCTGGGACCCCCTTAGCATGGGTATGGGACAAGGTGTGTAAGATCGCTGGAAAGAGCACATCACTGTCACCACCTGCTTTGAAGATTGATGGCATAATCATCACAGATAAAAAAGATGTTGCTAATGAGCTAGCTAAATCCATGGCAGAGATCTCCTCTGAGCATCTTACACTGCTCGATTCTCCACTCTTCGGGCTGAACAGGAATGACACCCAGTGTCGTTCTTCAGTAGGACTGCAGCAGAACTTCCATACAACTTGCCATTTTTGAGCAAGGAGATGGACTCTACTTTGCAGCTCTGCCGTAAGACTGCCCCAGGAAGTGACGATATTCCATACCAAATGATATCTCACTTACCAGAGAGATCCCAAAAGTTCTTGTTGGACCTATTCAATAGGATATATAGGGAGGGTACAGTGCCATTCACATGGAAAGAGTCTATAATCATTCCTGTCCCTAAACCTGGCAAGGATGCTTCCACACCAGGAAATTACAGACCAATTTCCCTCACCAGCTGCATCTGCAAGCTGATGGAGAAAATGGTAAACTTCAGGTTGACATGGATGCTAGAAAAGGAAAACGTGCTGACTCCATATCAATATGGGTTTAGAAGATTGAGATCGACCACAGATGCACTTGTAAGGATGGAAACTGCTATACAGAATTCCTTCACACAGCGACGTCACATGATAGCAGTCTTCTTTGACCTTGAAAAGGCTTATGATACTACTTGGAAGCATGGCATACTCAAGAAGTTGTATGACATTGGCTTAAGAGGAGCATTACCTACCTTCATACAAAGCTTCCTTGCTAATAGGAAATTTAGAGTTCGGGTGGGAAACAGTTTCTCTAATCTGGAAGATCAGCTGGAAGGGGTCCCACAAGGAGTGTCTTAAGTGTGACCCTGTTTGCCATTGCTATAAATGACATTGTAAAGGCTGTTCCAAGTTCTGTCTCATGTAATCTGTATGTGGATGACTTTACACTGTACTGCTCAGGAGGAAGCTTACAGGATGTGCAAGGACACATGCAGGCTGCAATAAATCAGGTTGTACAGTGGACATCATATCATGGGTTCAAATTTTCCCCAAGCAAGACCATGGCTATACATTTCCGCAAACGAGGAAAATTCCATCCTTCCCTCTATTTAGGAGCAAACCCACTGCAATTTGTCCAAGAGGTGAAGTACTTGGGTCTAATTTTTGACTCAAGGCTTACATGGGTGCCTCACATCAAACAGTTGAAAGTAAAGGCTACAAAAGCACTTAGTAATTTTGCGGGTTCTTTCACATCTATCTTGGGGTGCAGACCGCACAACGCACTACGGCTTTACCGAGCGCTTATCGTAGTAAGCTTGATTATGGATGTGAAGCTTATTCATCTGCAACTCCCACTGTTCTAACGGATGTTAACTCGGTTCATAATGAAGCTCTCAGAATCTGTACTGGGGCTTTCAGGTCTTCACCTGTGGAGTCCCTGTATGCTGAGAGTGGAGAACCACCTCTTTCATTGCACCGAGAATACATGAACCTGATTTACTACACGAGACTACAAAGGATTCCAGGATCTCCTACATCCAGATTGGTTTTCAACCCCTTGAAGATAGCCGATCCTATGGTAGGAGAATGAGGAATCTTGGTGGAAGATCTTAATTTGAGTCTCACTAAGGTTCTGGCTGTTGGAATTCCCCAATTTTCCCCTTGGACTAATCAAGTTGAGCTGGATTTAGTCGGAATTGGGAAAGGGGAGAGATCCGAAGAGAAATTTCTTCAGCACATTTCTAAATACCGGGGATCAGATGCAATTTATACAGATGGTTCGAAATCTGAAAATGGCGTGGGTTTTGCAGCAGTGAGCAGAAGGAAGATTGCATCTGGCAGTCTTTCTCTAGCAGCCTCGATCTTCACTGCAGAGTTACATGCCATCCTACAGCAGTTAAGATGACTAGAGATCTTACGAACCATTCTGTTGTGATATATTGTGACTCTCGTAGTGCCTTTACAAGCAATCAAGAGCTTAAACTCATCACATCCAATAGTGAGGGAGGTTCAAGATTGGCTTGCACTGATGTCAACACGTAAAAAGATAACTCTATGTTGGGTGCCAGCGCATGTTGGTATCAGTGGGAATGAGCGAGCTGATCAGAAGGCAAAGGCAGCTGCCGCTCAGCCTTGTGATACTCGTTTTCCCTCTCCACACACCGACCTGAAACCCAGCATCAGAAGTTGTCTCGTGATAAATGTAGGGAACAATGGAGGCATACCTCCAGAAACAAACTGCGAGACATTAGAGATGACCTTGGCAGTTGGGCAACTAGCATCCATCCCAACCGAAAAGTGGAAGTTGTATTAACAGAATAAGAATCTGGCACACAAGACTGACTAATGGGCCAATGATGGCTAAAAATGAAGCACTTTGTGAAGGATGCCAAGAGCCATTAACGATCGCACATGTAGTGGAAAGATGTTCAACATTCTCAGACCAAAGACGTATGTACTTGTCTCCCCCATATACACTGAAAAAACGTATTGGGGGAAGATTGTGACATAGAGGGTCTTATTAATTTCCTTAGGGAGACTAATATTTTCAATAAAATTTAATTATGCATAATGTTTATGCAATAATTTTATGCACTTAGAGCATAATATTTATGCTTTGATTTTTAATCTATTTATTATTATTTGTAAGATATTTATTGATAGATTTTTAAAGTTTTAAACATTTTAATATTTCTAGTTAACAAGGTATTCGCCGCTAATGACCTTAGCTGTTGACGCGGCAGATAATTTTAAATAATCAATCAATCCTCCTGGAAGCAAACCTTCTCCCCCTGGCCTCACGAATCGATCTAATGGCAGCATAATTCTTATCAAAGGTCCTCCAGGCTCTCAGGAATACAAGCTTAAGACAAA
>NW_023658159.1:15000-25044 GCF_015228065.2 Penaeus monodon
TCTACCCTGTGCAAGAATCCTCTGTGCCATTGTGAGGATAGTAGTCAGAAGGTAGATGTTGTCATTGGGTGAGCGCTGCTGAAGACGGTCGATGGCTCCTCTGGAGTCTGAATGTATGACAACTTGTCCTTTCCCCTCACGGATGCGTGGGCTAGGGCTCTTATGATTGTAACTGCCTCTGCCTGTAGCGAGGAGGCGCTGTCTGTTACCCTCATGGATTTTGTGGCATCCCTTGCTGAAAAGCCGGTATCTGCAGTGTGGCTCAAGGGACCGACCGATCCATCCTTGTAGTATGTTCTAAAATCCAGAGGAGTTGATGGTTGCAATGATCCTCTGGGTTTCTGCCTTTAGGCGTGGGTATTGATTCTTTTTTGTTGTCAGGGCTCATGAAAGAGAACTCTATCAAGGTTTGTGCCCCGCGGGGCTTCGACAAAGTCAGGGTGGGCGGAGTCCATGCCCTTGGCAAAAAGCTGATCTTTGAGCTGATGGTGTATTAACACCCTGGCTGTATGCCAGGAGTTGTTGCAAAGAGCTTCGTTGTCTTTTTCTAGGTTTTCTGACTATTTTTTGTCTTAAGCTTGTATTCCTGAGAGCCTGGAGGCCTTTTGGGATAAAGAATTTTTGCCCATTAGATCGATTCGTGAGGCCAGGGGAGAAGGTTTGGCTTCCAGGAGGATTGATGATTATTTAAAATATCTGCCGGCGTCAACAGCAAAGGTCATTAGCGGCGAATACCTGTTAACTAGAAATATTAAAAGTTTAAAACTTTAAAAATCTATCAATAAATATCTTACAATAATAATAAATAGATTAAAAATCAAAGCATAAATTTTATGCTCTAAGTGCATAAAATTATTGCATAAACATTATGCAAAAATTAAATTTTATTGAAAATATTAGTCCTCCCTAAGGAATTAATAAGACCCTCTAGTCACAATCTTCCCCAATACGTTTTTCAGTGTTTTGGGGAGACAAGTACATACGTCTTTGGGTCTGAGAATTTTGGGCACATCTTTCCACTAATGTGCGATCGTTAATGGTCTTGGCATCCTTCACAAAGTGCTTCATTTTTAGCCATCATTGCCCATGAGTCAGTCTTGTGTCCCCGTTCTTATTCTTTTTAAACAACTTCCACTTTTGGGTTGGGATGGATGCTATTTGCCCAACTGCCAGGTCATCTCTAATGTCTCGCAGTTTGTTCTGGAGGTATGCCTCCATTGTTCCCTCCATTTATCACGAAGACAACTTCTGATGCTGGGTTTCAGGTCGGTGTGTGGGAGAGGAAAACGAGTATCAAAAGGGCTGAGCGGCAGCTGCCTTTGCCTTCTGATCAGCTCGCTCTTTCCCCACTGATCCCAACATGCGCTGGCACCCAACATAGAGTTATCTTTTTACTTTGTTGACATCAGTGCAAGCCAATCTGAACCCCCTCACTAATGGATGTGATGAGTTTTAAGCTCTTGATTGCTTGTAAGGCACTACGAGAGTACAATATATCACAACAGAATGGTTCGTAAGATCTCTAGTCATCTTAACTGCTGTAAGGATGGCAGTTAACTCTGGCAGTGAGATCGGGGCGGGCTAGAGAAAGACTGCCAGATGCAATCCTTCCTTCTGCTCACTGCTGCAAAACCCACGCCATTTTCAGATTTCGAACCATCTGTATAAATTGCATCTGATCCCCGGTATTTAGAAATGTGCTGAAGAAATTTCTCTTCGGATCTCTCCCCTTTCCCAATTCCGACTAAATCCAGCTCAACTGATTAGTCCAAGGGGGAAAATTGGGGAATTCCAACCAGCCAAAACCCTTAGTGAGACTCAAATTAAGATCTTCCACAAGATTCCTCATTCTCCTACCATAGGATCGGCTATCTTCAAGGGGGTTGAAAACCAATCTGGATGTAGGAATCCTGGAATCCTTTGTAGTCTCGTGTAGTAAATCAGGTTCATGTATTCTCGGTGTAATAAAAGAGGTGGTTCTCCACTCTCAGCATACAGGGACTCCACAGGTGAAGACCTGAAAGCCCCAGTACAGATTCTGAGAGCTTCATTATGAACCGAGTCTAAATCCGTAGAACAGTGGGAGTCAGATGAATAAGCTTCACATCCATAATCAAGCTTACTACGAATAAGGCGCTCGGTAAAGCCGTAGTAGCGTTGTGCGGTCTGCACCCCAAGATAGATGTGAAAGAACCTGCAAAATACTAAGTGCTTTTGTAGCCTTTACTTTCAACTGTTTGATGTGAGCCTTGAGTCAAAAATTAGACCCAAGTACTTCACCTCTTGGACAAATTGCAGTGGGTTTGCTCCTAAATAGAGGGAAGGATGGAATTTTCCTCTTTGCGGAAATGTATAGCCAGGGTCTTGTTTGGGGAAAATTTGAACCCATGATATGATGTCCACTTTTAAAACCCTGATTTATTGCACCCCTGCATGTGTCCTTGCACATCCTGTAAGCTTCCTCCTGAGCAGTCAGTGTAAATCATCCACATACAGATTACATGAGCCAGAACTTGGGAAACAGCCTTTACAATGTCATTTTAGCAATGGCAAACAGGGTCACACTTAAGACACTCCCTTGTGGGACCCCTTCCAGCTGATCTTCCAGATTAAGAAACTGTTTCCCACCCGAACTCTAAATTTCCTATTAGAAAGGGAAGCTTTGTATGAAGGTAGGAAATGCCCCTCTTAAGCCAATGTCATACAACTTCTTGAGTCTGCCATGCTTCCAAGTAGTATCATAAGCCTTTTCAGGTCAAAGAAGACTGCTATCAGGGGACGTCGTTGTGCGAAGGAATTCTGTATAGCAGTTTCCATCCTTACAATTGCATCTGTGGTCGATCTCAATCTTCTAAACCCATATTGATATGGAGTCAGCACGTTTTCCTTTTCTAGCATCCATGTCAACCTGAAGTTTACCATTTTCTCCATCAGCTTGCAGATGCAGCTGGTGAGGGAAATTGGTCTGTAATTTCCTGGTGTGGAAGCATCCTTGCCGGGTTTTTAGGGACGGGAAATGATTATAGACTCTTTCCATGTGAATGGCACTTTTCCCCTCCCTATATATCCTATTGAATAGGTCCAACAAGAATTTTTTGGGATCCTCTGGTAAGTTAGATATCATTTGGTATGGAATATCGTCACTTCCTGGGGCAGTCTTACGGCAGAGCTGCAAAGCAGAGTCCATCTCCTTGCTCAAAAATGGCAAGTTGTATGGAAGTTCTGCTGCAGTCCTACTGAAGAACGACACTGGGTGTTGTTCCTTTTCAGCCCGAAGAGTGGAGAATCGGGCAGTGTAAGATGCTCCAGAGGAGATCTCTGCCATGGATTTAGCTAGCTCATTAGCAACATCTTTTTTTATCTGTGATGATTATGCCATCAATCTTAAAAGCAGGTGGTGCAGTGATGTGCTCTTTCCGCGATCTTACACACCTTGTCCCATACCCATGCTAAGGGGGTCCCAGAGTTAATCAAGGAGACATACTGTCTCCATGACGTCCGTCTGGCCCCCTTTAGCACTCGCCTGGCCTTGGCTTGGGTCTTTTTGTAATGGATCATGGTTACATCACTGGGGCGTCGTTTCAACTGCCTTAATGCAGCTTTTTCTTGCTCTGGCAGCTTGTTGGCATTTCATCAGACCCCATGGTACCGGAGGTCGACGGTAATGCCCGCTACTTTTGGGAATGGATGCTTCTGCTGCAAGGTGAATTCGTGATGTGAAGTGATTAACAGCATCTTGAACACACGGGAAAAATCATTAACAGATCCATGCAATACTGCAATTGATCTAAAAAAATTCCAGTCCGCATGTTCAAGTCGCCATCTCTGCACTCCATTGGCTGGAATACCATTCACCTCCTCCAAAAGTATTGGAAAATGGTCGCTTCCATGTAATCTTCCATAACCTGCCAAAGTGAAATTCATCTGTGAATCAGGTGAGACAATTGACAGGTCTATATTGGAGAATGTCCCAGTTTAAATTTTAGAATGTTTTGGGAGTGTCATGTTCAATAAAACTGCATCTACTCTTAGGAGCAAGGACTCCAAGGCCCTTCCCGGGGGTTGCACAAAGTGTCTCCCAGGGGTTTGATGCCGACCATTAAAAATCTCCCAAGAGTAGAAATGGATGTGGCAACTACCCAAGTAGATCTTCCAAATCATTTATTTTGAGATTATGTGGAGGAAGGTAGATAGATGCAACAGTGTAAGGTCGTGTCAAGCCTATTCTCACAGCCTTCACCTGCATGTTTGTCTGCAGGTGGATGGCCTGGAAGGGAATATCTTGACGTACCATTACGGGCTACTCCTCCATGAGGTCCTTGTCAAAAGTCCCATAATGGGCTTGAATTTGGAATCCTCTCAGGGAAATCGGATGATTTTCCCTGGTCATAATCTCTTGTAGGCAAAACACAAACGGGGTTAAATAAAGCTATCAGATGTTGCAGTTCTTCCCATTTTGCATGAATTCCCTAACAGTTCCATTGGATTAGGGTATCCAGTTCTATTTAACTATTTTTTTTCTTAAGGTGTTTGGCAGCACCTGTGGTCAAGGTTTGCCCTACACCTTTAGGCTGTCCCTTTCCTGGATCTTGGGAGAGTTTTTTTGAGGGGTTGTTTACCCGTGGAACTAGTTTCCACAGGCTTCCTTTTGACAGGCTCAGGATTTCTTTGCCTTGGACAAAGAACGTACCTGAGCCTTTGCTTCAGGGGCATTCTGCCTAGCAGCAGAGGCCCCTGTGGTTTGGGGTTGGCAGCTGGAGCTGTCACTGTTGAGACCCCTGGAGCCCTTCCGGGACGGCTCCAAAAGACCCCACCTTGAAATGAGTCTTTGAACAGATCAGGTTTTCTTTGCCTGGGAAAGGAAAAACCCTGAGCCTTTGGTTCGGGGGCATTCTCCCTAGCAGCAGAGGCCCCTTGGATATGGTGGCAGAGGGGGCTGTCACCATTGAGGCCTCTGGAGCCTCACCTGATGGCTCCAAAGACCTTACTTTGGGAGGAGGAGTCTCTTCAATAGACCCCTCACTCCTACTCCGTTTCTGGTGGAATTCACCAGAGGCAGTTACAGCAATTGGGGACCGGAGGTTTTTAAACAGAAGAGGCAGAGTGGGGGGTGTAAGAAGAATAGGAAGGCAAGGGTTGGGGGGAAGGAGGATGGGCCAGAACCGAAGCAAAGGATGTACCTGGCTGTGCAAACAGCACACGGGCACGTCGCTTTCCCTTTGGGAAAACTAACTTTCTCCTTGCTCCTTATTATCAATACTTCTTTCTCAAATTTGTACCTTTTACACTGCTTTGAAGAGCTTCATGAGCTTCTTTGCAGTGGTAACAGCATATTGGACCTGGACAGTTGTCATCTCCTTGATGCCTGTCGTCCACACTTAACACATATTCTTGGTTGTCCATTTTCCTTAAAACGGCAAGAGTTTTGGGTCCATGCCCATAACCCTGGCAGTGGAAGCACCCCATAGGCTTGGGTACATATGGCTTTACCTTGAGGGGGTTACCATGCCAACTTAAAATGATTCTGGAAGGCCAACGTATTAAAAGTTAGAAGGAGAGCTGGTGTAGACTGTTCCAAACGTCAACTTTCTTCTTAAACGTTTTACTGCCATACATTAAAATTCTCTAGTTCCTCTAACAGTTTCTCCTCAGAATATCTCATCAGGTCTCGGGAAAAGACAATTCCCTTACACTGATTGAGGGTTTTGTGAGGGGAACATGAAAATTTAGCCCCAGGAATGTCGCTATCGCACGCAGACGGTCACTCTCGTCTGGTGCGAAACCTCAACTATTAGGCTTTCCATCTCGCTGTGGGGTGATGCGAAACCTCAACTATTAGGCTACCATCTCGCTGTGGGTGATGCAATTTGTCCTTGGACAAATTGCAGTGGGTTTGCTCCTAAATAGAGGAAGATGGAATTTTCCTCGTTTGCGGAATGTATAGCCATGGTCTTGCTTGGGGAAAAATTTTAACCCATGATATGTTGTCCACTGTACAACCTGATTTATTGCAGGGCCCGCAGTGTCCTTGCACATCCTGTAAGCTTCCTCCTGAGCAGTACAGTTTTAAAATCATCCACATACAGATTACATGAGACAGAACTTGGAACAGCCTTTACAATGTCATTTATAGCAATGGCAAACAGGGTCACACTTAAGACACTCCCTTGTGGGACCCTTCCCGCTGATCTTCCAGATTAGAGAAATGTTTCCCACCCGAACTCTAAATTTCCTATTAGCAAGGAAGCTTTGTATGAAGGTAGGTAATGCTCCTCTTAAACCAATGTCATACAACTTCTTGAGTATGCCATGCTTCCAAGTAGTATCATAACCTTTTCAAGGTCAAAGAAGACTGCTATCATGTGACGTCGCTGTGTGAAGGAATTCTGTATAGCAGTTTTCCCTCCTTACAAGTGCATCTGTGGTCGATCTCAATCTTCTAAACCCATATTGATATGGAGTCAGCACGTTTTCCTTTTCTAGCAGCATGTCAACCTGAAGTTTACCATTTTCTCCATCAGCTTGCAGATGCAGCTGGTGAGGGAAAATTTTCTGTAATTTCCTGGTGTGGAAGCATCCTTGCCAGGTTTAGGGAAAAGGAATGATTATAGACTCTTTTCCCTGTGAATGGCACTGTACCCTCCCTATATATCCTATTGAATAGGTCCAACAAGAACTTTTGGGATCTCTCTGGTAAGTGAGATATCATTTGGTATGGAATATCGTCACTTTCCCGGGGCAGTCTTTACGGGAGAGCTGCAAAGCAGAGTCCATCTCCTTGCACAAAATTGGCAAGTTGTATGGAAGTACTGCTGCAGTCCTACTGAAGAACGACACTGGGTGTTGTTCCCGTTCAGCCCAAAGAGTGGAGAATTGGGCAGTGTAAGATGCTCCAGAGGAGATCTCTGCCATGGATTTAGCTAGCTCATTAGCAACATCTTTTTTTATCTGTGATGATTATGCCATCAATCTTCAAAGCAGGGGGTGACAGTGATGTGGTCTTTCCAGCGATCTTACACACCTTGTCCCATACCCATGCTAAGGGGGTCCAGAGTTAATCAAGGAGACATACTGTCTCCATGACGTCGTTTTGGCCTCCTTTAGCACTCGCCTGGCCTTGGCTCGGGTCTTTTTGTAATGAATCAAGGTTACATCACTGGGGCGTCGTATCAACCGTCCTTAATGCAGCTTTTTTGCTCTGACAGCTTGTTGGCATTCATCAGACCACCATGGTACCGGAGGTCGACGGTAATGCCCGCTACTTTGGGAATGGATGCTTCTGCTGCAAGTTGGGAAATTTGTGATGTGAAGTGATTAACAGCATCTTTAACACACTGGAAATCATTCACAGATCCATGCAATACTGCAGTTGATCTAAAAAGATCCAGTCCGCATGTTCAAGTCGCCCTCTCTGCACTCCATTGGCTGGAATACCATTCACCTCCTCCAAAAGTATTGGAAAATGGTCGCTTTCCCTGTAAGTCTTCCATAACCTGCCAAGTGAAATTCATCTGTGAATCAGTTGAGACAATTGACAGGTCTATATTGGAGAAAGTCCCAGTTTGAATTTGGAAATGTGTGGGAGTGCACTGTTCAGTAAAACTGCGTTTACTCTTAGGAGCAAGGACTCCAAGGCCCTTCCTCGAGGGGTTTCACAAAGTGTCTCCCCAGAGGTGATGCCGACCATTGAAATCTCCAAGAGTAGAAAAGGATGTGGCAACTGCCCAAGTAGATCTTCCAAATCATGTATGTTGAGATTATGTGAAGGAAGGTAGATAGATGCAACAGTATAAGGTCGTGTCAAGCCTATTTTCACAGCCTTCACCTGCAATGTTGTCTGCAGGTGGATGGCCTGGAAGGGAATATCTTGACGTACCATTTCTGCTACTCCTCCATGAGGTCCATTGCAAAAGTCCCATAATGGGCTTGAATTTGGAATCCTCTCAGGGAAATCGGATGATTTTTCCCCGGTCATAATCTCTTGTAGGCATACACAAACTGGGTTACATGAAGCTATCGATGTTGTCAGTTCTTCCCATTTTGCATGAATTCCCTGACAGTTCCATTGGATTAGGGTATCCAGTTCTATTTAACTATTTTTTCTTAAGGTGTTGGCAGCACCTGTGTCAAAGGGTTTTCCCTACACCTTTAGGCTGTCCCTTTTCCCGGATCTTGGGAGAGTCTTTTGAGGGGTTGTTTACCAGTGGAACTAGTTTACACAGGCTTCCTTTTGACAGGCTCAGGATTTCTTTGCCTGGACAAAGAACGTACCTGAGCCTTTTGCTTCAGGGGGATTCTGCCTAGCAGCAGAGGCCCCTGTGGATGTGGGGCAGCTGGAGCTGTCAATGTTGAGACCCCTGGAGCCTTCTGACGGCTCCAAAGACCCCACCTTGAAATGATCTTTGAACAGACTCGGATTTTCCCTTTTCCTGGGCAAGGACAAACCTGAGCCTTTGGTTCAGGGGCATTCTGCCTAGCAGCAGAGGCCCTGTGGATATGGTGGCAGCTGGGGCTGTCACCATTGAGGCCTCTGGGGCCTCACCTGATGGCTCCAAAAACCTTACTTTGGAGGAGGATCTCTTCAATAGACCCCCCACTCCTACTCCGTTTCTGGTGGAATTCACCAGAGGCAGTTCAGCAAAATTTGGGGGCTGAGGTTTAAAAGAAGTGGCAGAGTGTGTGGTGTAAGAAGCATTGGAAGGCAAGGGTTGGTGGGAAGGAGGATGGGCCAGAACCGAAGCAAGGATTTACCTGGGTGTGCAAAAAGCACACGGGCACGTCGCTTTGCCTCTGGGAAAAATAACTTTCTCCTGCTCCTTATTATCAATACTTCTTTCTCAAATTTGTACCTTTTTTCCTGCTTTGAAAAAAGCTTCATGAGCTTCTATGCAGTGGTAACAGCTATTTGGGCTGGACAGTTGTCATCTCCTTGATGACCTGTCGTACCACACTTAACACATATTCTTGGTTGTCCATTTTCCTTAAAACGGCAAGAGTTTTGGGTCCATGACCATAACCCTGGCAGTGGAAGCACCGCATAGGTGTTGGGTACATATGGCTTTACCTTTAGGTGGTACCATGCCAACTTAACTGATTCTGGAAGGGGCCAACGTATTAAAAGTTAGAAGGAGAGCTGGTGTAGACTGTTCCAAACCGTCAACTTTCTTCTTAAAACGTTTTACTGCCACTACATTAAAATTCTCTAGTTCCTCTAACAGTTTCTCCTCAGAATATCTCATCAGGTCTCGGGAAAAGACAATTCCCTTACACTGATTGAGGGTTTTGTGAGGAGAACATGAAACTTTAGCCCAGGAATGTCGCATATCGCACGCAGACGGTCACTCTCGTCTGGTGACGAAACCTCAAAATATTAGGCTACCATCTCGCTGTGGGGTGATGCGAAACCTCAACTATTAGGCTACCATCTCGCTGTGGGGTGATGCAATTTGTCCTCTTGGACAAATTGCAGTGGGTTTGCTCCTAAATAGAGGGAAGGATGGAATTTTCCTCGTTTGCGGAAATGTATAGCCATGGTCTTGCTTGGGGAAAATTTGAACCCATGATATGTTGTCCACTGTACAACCTGATTTATTGCGCCTGCATGTGTCCTTGCACATCCTGTAAGCTTCCCCCTGAGCGTACAGTGTAAAGTCATCCACATACAGATTACTGAGACAGAACTTTGGGAAAAGCCTTTACAATGTCATTTATAGCAATGGCAAACAGGGTCCCCTAAGACACTCCTTGTGGGGCCCCTTCCAGCTGATCTTCCAGATTAGAGAAACTGTTTCCCCCCCCGAACTCTAAATTTCCTATTTTGCAAGGGAAGCTTTGTATGAAGGTAGGTAATGCTCCTCTTAAGCCAATGTCATTTCAACTTCTTGAGTATGCCATGCTTCCAAGTAGATCTAAGCCTTTTCAAGGGCAAAGAAGACTGCTATCATGTGACGTCGCTGTGTGAAGGAATTCTGTATAGCAGTTTCCATCCCTTTCAATTTCATCTGTGGTCGATCTCATCTTCTAAACCTATTGATATGGAGTCCC
>NW_023658160.1:0-17500 GCF_015228065.2 Penaeus monodon
AGAAACGAGACCCCAGCCAATTAGGTCGAGGGCAGGCGCGATAGTGGCCGAGCAATATAAGATTGGATATTCTTTTTCTGTTACGGATGTGGATTTCTTTTTTATTCCATGGCCCCACGGGGGCTGTTTTCCACGTGTTAAAAATGTCCCAAATAAAAACCCCCCCGCTCAGCGGGGGGGGTCACATTTTATATCTGACCTCGTTTGACCGGGAGTTCGGCTACTACCACCGCCTAAGTCATCCGCCCTCTCTCCGGGCGCTGACCGTGACCTCCCGCGGCCCTAAAACCCCTATAACTAAACATTCGTGTTCTTATACTGCGGGGTGTCAACTCTAAAATAAAGACAAGCCGTTAAAAAAGTAAAACTCCCCTCTGTTCACCATTGTCTAAGGATAGACCCTTTTTCAGTGTGTGTGGGGGTTTTTGTGTGTGTGTGTGTGTGTGGGGTGTGTGTGTGTTGTGTTGTGGTGTGTGCAATTTAATATGTGTAAAAATAATTTTTATTATATATTTTTCTATATTTTTTAAAAATATATCATTTTGTGTGTGTGTTTTTGGGGTGGTGTGTGTGTGTGTTGTGGTTTTGTGGTGTGTGTGAGTGTGTTTTTGTGTTGTGTGTTGTGACCCCCTATTCTATATCAATTACCATATTCTACATATTTTATATACTTTTACATTTTTTAAATAAAATTCTGTCACATACACCTTCACCATATATTAATGCTTTATATATTATTTTATTTTTTTTTTATTATTTTATATTATGGGTTGTGTGTGTGTGTTGGTGGTGTTTGTGTGTGTGTGTGTGTGTGTGAAAATGATATAATAAAAAATATGATAATAATCTTATCATAATGTTTATAGGATAATGGGGATCAATATATGATAAAAAAATGGGATAATTGGGTTATTAAAAAATAAAAATTGTGTGATGTACAGTAATGATAATAACAACAAAAATATTAATAATGTGATAATATGTAACAAGTAAGATAATTTTGAAAAAAAAAATAATAATGAAAAGAAATGATAAAAAGAAAATAAAAAATAATACTATAGTATGCAAAATAATAATAAAATAACAAAATAAAGGGTGATAATTTTGATGAAAAATTGATAATAATAAAAATAAAAATGATAGCACAGTTAAAAATTATAAAATAGCAAAAAGTAAAAATAAGATGATGTCTAATAAAAACGACTTGATGATAATAAAATAATAATAAAAACAAAAGTATAATATGAACAAATAACTATCGGTGTCGTAAAAGGTCCTCTACCCTTCCTCCTTCCTGTTTCACTCTCCCCCTCCTTCTACCTCTCGCCCCTTTCCCTTTTTTTTTTTCCCTTTCCCCTCTGCCACCCTCCCAGATATTCCTTAAATTCGCTTCTCCCTTCCGCTTTAAAGGGGTTAAATTTTTCCCCTTCCCACTGCTCTTCCTCCTTAACCTCGCTACTTCTTCGCTCCTTACCCTTTTTCCCCCCTCCCCCCCTCCTTTTTCTCTCTGGGGCCCCCTCTTCATTTCCTTCCCTATTCCCCCTTTTTCCCCTAAGCCCCTTCCCTTTTACCTCTCCTTCTTTAGCCCCTTTACTCTCCCCATCCCTTTTAAAACCCATTTCTTTTCCCTCTTAATTTCTCCATCCCCTCCTACTCTCCTTTTACAAAACGCGTAAATAATGGGTGGCTAATTGACGGGGCTAATTACTTCATTGCATGTACTTGTCCCCGAATAAAAAAGGGGATAAAAATAAAAATAGTTTTTTATAGCAATAATAATATTATAACAAAAATGATAATATAGTAAAAATAATGAAAAAGGCTCCACGGGCATTTTCACTCGAACAAAAAGCTGATGTAGATGAACCGGACCCATCGTGGATTTAAACTCTGGGTTTAAAGGGGAAAAAAAGGGTTTTTATTCTTGCGCCCAAAATCAAATTTGTTTTTCCAGAAACTATCACTAAAAAAGTCACCATGGCATTGAAAACCCAAAATGTAGGTTTTGTAAAAACAAACTGGCGTTGATCCCTTTTCTGGTTGCTCAATATTAACACCAAATCCCACACAGAGGGGGGAAATACCTGCTTGGAAGATCTGAAAGCATTTTACTATGGGAACGCAAGATAAGGGGAAAAACACCATCCAGACCAGTTACTGAGGAAAAGAGCACAATCTTGTGGACTTTCCAATTCAAAACGATCGTCTATCAGCAATCTCCAAAACATCATAAAGGACAAAAACAACACCTGTCTTTTTTAAAGATATGGCTCCCTTCAGACAAAAACGTCTCCGAAAGTATTCGGAAATATCAAAGTATAAAGACCTGGAAATAGAGGTGGGAAAAATTAGCATTTTTAAAAAACAAACTTTGCCTGTTTTTTATTGGGAGCCTTTCCCCATAAAAAAAGGTACTGATAAGTTTCTTTAAAAAAACCGGGGAAAAAAACCAAAAATTTGAAAAAGTAAAAAAAAAAAGTTTTAAAAAGCAAGCACATGTTCTCGAAAACCTTATTTTCTGAAATATTTTTGTGTTCGTAATTGACTTGCTGGATGTTTTAATTTTTAATTGTTCGCATATTTTTGCATATTTTTGTTAATGTTTCTTTCCTCAAAATTAATCACCCTAGGTCGCTGGTAGTGACTCGGTGTTTGTTTTTAAATTGCAGATCTAAGGGAAACTTTTTTCAATAAAAAAATTTATAAAATAATTATTTGGGAGTGACCCGGGTTTTTATTTTAAATTTGCAATTTAAAAAAAAAAAAATAGAATAAAAATAATAAATTTTATGATAAAGGTAAGATGCTCTGCTGCTGTATGAATGATGAATGAATAATGATATTGATGATATAATTGATGATGAGATAGTGAAAAATTTTTAATAATAATTATTATTAATAATAAAAATAAATCCCGCATGCGGTGCGTGGGTGCATCCTGCCACCCATCGCCGCGCACTTGTGTGACGTGGGGGCTGATTTTCATAAATTTTGGTAATCCAAACCAGATCAAACCCCCCCAATGATTGCCAACAACTACTCCCCCGGGAGGGATCCTGCTCAACCCCCCATGTTCCACAGGGCCTAAGTGGTTCGTCAAACACCTGGGCTGCCAATTGAGGTTAGCCGGGGGATCCAGCGTCTTAGCATGGGGGTAAAATGCGTCCCCTCTCAGTAAGGTTGGAGGTGGGTGATAAACTCCCCCCGTCCACGGGTCAACAAAGGGGGGGCTCCCCAGGCAAAACTGTCTACCCCTTCCATTTTCAAAAACCCCAGGTCCCAGGACGGGATGCCCCCCCCCCTGGCCCTGCGGTTCAACCTTTTTGTACAAAAAATCAAAAAAACAAAATTAAAAAGGACAAAAGGGAAAGTAAAGAGGGATGACTGCTTTCAACCTCGGAAACCCTTTCAAAAAAGTTTTTTTGGTGTTCCTTGCCCTTCCCTCCCTCTCTTCTTCCCTCCCTCTCTCCCCTTCCCCTTCCCTCCCTCTCCCCTTTCCCTTTCCCCCCCTCTTCCCTTTCCCCCTTCCCTCCCTCCCTCCCTTCCTCCTTCCCCCCCTCTCTCCCTTTTTCCTTTCCCCCCCCTCTCTCCCTTCCCCTTCCCCCCTCTCTCCCTTCCCCCTTCCCCCCCTCTCTCCCTTCCCCCCCTCCCCCCCCCTCCCTCTCCCCCCCTTTTCCCCCCCTTTCCCCTCTTTTCTTTTTTCTTTCAAACTGACTTTTTGGGCTTTCTTAAATTTCTCCGATTAATTGGCCCGGGAAAATTTTTCCCGCTTTCACCCCTGCACTCGATTGCAATGGTCCCCTTTAAGATAAATTTTTTTTCTAATCTTTTTTTTCTAGTTTTTTTTTTTTTTTTTTTTTTTTTTTTTTTTTTTTTTTTTTTTTTTAATTCTGGTATACCCGTGCTATTTTTTACCAATTAAAGAAAAAAAAAAATAATAATAATAATGTGAAAAAAAAATGATGCCTGAGATAAGATAAAGTTTTTTTTCTTCTTTTTGAAATGAACTTTGAGCTAAAAAAATGACTATAAAATAAACAATTAATTAAAACTGTCTTAACAATGAATAAATTTGTATCGAAATGTTACAAAATAAAAAAAATTTCTGATTAATTTGCTAAACCCGTCCCTTGATTAAAAACTTGAGGTGAGCAGAAAAAATTTAAAAAAAAAAATTTCCCAAAACCTTTTTCAGCACGGTCAATATTACGTACCAAAGCAAGGTTAGCAGCTGAAGGGCAAGGGTTTCCACAGCTGATAGGTAACATGCGTGATGTTGTACAAAAAAAGCTTGACTATTATTTATATAATATTTTGAGTTGTATTCATATTTGATTAAAAAAACAAAAAATTCAGTGTTTTTTTCTTTTCCTTTGTTAATTTTTTTTTCATCTAAATTACATTTAGCATTTTTTTTTAAATGTTTTTTTTTGAAATGCGTATACTCATTTTCTATTTGTCCAAGTATTTTACAACTGTGCAAATATATTTTTACACTTTATTTTCAGTGCATCATTTTGACTTGTCATTAAAATATATTTAATTTTTTTTTCTTTTTAAAACCCATTATTGAAAAGTGTTAAATTTTTTTCCAAATTTTCTTTTAGTGCAAAATTTTTAACATTAACGTCTTCTGTACGTCCCAAAAAATTTAAATTCCCGGGTTTTAAATTTTTAATCTAAATTCAGTCTTGCCGGCACGTGATCAATGCGACTGTCGTAAACCTGCTGTTTTTACTCTGTGAAAAGGCAAATAGCATTCACCCTCACAATTTTTTATATCATATTTTTACGTTATAACGAAACTTTGCTGAGCAAAAAAATTATCACTATACCCCTTATTTTATCAGCCGATGTCAAACAAAGAAAGAACTCGTACATCAAATTACTTCGGGGAGTTTTCTTCAAGAGTTTTCCTCGTGTGGATCGCGAGGCACGTGTAAGGGGTTTTTTTCAGGATGTTCCCGGCGGGATCAGGATAAAAAGTCTGCGCGGTTTTAAAATCATTGCCGTTTAAGAGCCCGGAAGTTTGAAATTTTAAATCTAAACCCATTCGTGATGTTATCAAAATCTTTTTTTTATTTGATTAAAAATTTGCATATGTTCGGTTTTTTCCCCGGAAAAAGCTTGCCTTTTCTTTATCCGTAAAAAATTTGGAATTCTCTGTGTATGTTCTTTTAAATTTTTCTTTCGTTAAGGTAATATCTCATTTTTTAATATCCCAAAAATTTTAAAATATTATTATGTCTAGGCCTTATTTCCGCTGAAAAAAAACGTCTTACGACAAAATTATTTCTTCGCGACACTTTCCTCCCGTTTTGACAGCAACATGCCATGTTCCTACCTGTGCCAAAAACTGGACCCCACCCCTTTTCCTAATGATCTTTTTAAATTAATTTTTTTTTAAATTATTTTAAATTTTATGAATTACTATTTTTCTGATTTACAATGGAAATAGTAGTATAACAATTTTCTTTTAAACATTTTAAAGATTAAAAAAAACATTTAGAACTACCAAAAATGGGTTGAAAAGCGCGGCCCAAAGCGCCTCCCACTTATTTTTTCCCTTCGTCTATTAAATGGGTTTGGGGACGTCACACTTCTTTAATTTTTTAAATATGTCCATTTTGTTGATTGATTTAATTACTTTAAAAGGATACTTTATTTTATGCCTTCATTTTCAATTATACGTCCCAAAAGAAAAAACAAATTGTGTAGAACATAAAAAAAATTCCCCGTAATATTTTTTTGACCATTCAACTTTGTAAAAAAAACCTGACCTGTCTGACGCTTCCCCATTTCTTCGTTAGGGAACACTTTTGCAGCCTTATGTCCAACTAAAACAAAAATATAAATAAAACAATATGACTATATTACCTGTGATCAAAATGAAATGTGTTAATCAAAAGCGTACTGCAAAAAAAAACCTGATTTCGCTCTTTTTGGGAAAGGGCTTTATTAAATATGAGGATTTTCACTACGTAAAAATTGTTTTCAATAAATATTTTGTTGCTAAACACGGCGTCTAGTAATGTTCACAGTTTTTCCCTATTGCCAAGTATGAGAGATTTTTTCTTAGGGTCACATTTTGGCCCTAATGTAGAATCTCTTATTTATATCACATTGTATCCCCATAATAAAAGGAAATTGAAAAGAAAAAGCATAGACTTTCATCTTCAAACTATCTATCTTTTATCTATCTATTTATCTTCTTTTTCTATCTATCTATCATCTATCTATCTATCTATCTTCTATCTATCACTATCTTCTTCTATCTATCTATCTATCTATATTTATTATATATTTTATATTATTTATATTATATATTATTATTATATATTATATATATATATATATATATAATTTTTATATACATGTGTTTTGTGTGTGTGTTGTGTGTTTGGTTGCATATATTATATTATTATATATATATTATAATATTATTAATATATATATATATATGTTGTGTGTTGTTGTGTGGTTTTTGTGTGTGTGTGTGTGTGGTTTGTTGGGGGTGGTGTGTGTGTGTGTGGGGTGTGTGCGTGGGGTTTTGTGTTATGTATTGTAAAATCTATAAAATATACAATGGCTAGCAGGGTAGTCAAATTGTTATACGACTTGACCTTTATTTAAAGAAATTTCTATACAGAAGGGACAGGGGGTCGATGTCTTGGTAAACTGAGCCGGGGGCTGGGGCCGGTTAGCCAGCCCTTGGGCAAAGGCGGACTGACCTTATCACGTTTGGGGGCCCGGGGACGAAAATGAGTAAAAATGGGTCTCCTCAGACACAAAAAATTTTAGGTCCCCCGGTCGTGGGGTTGGGTACCACTGGGAAAGTGGGGGAGGGGGTGAGGCCCGGTTCCGTCTTTAATTTACCCCCCTATTGCTCAAACCACCTACAAACGCCTCGCCCTCGAGGCGCCTTAGATTGGCCTCAGGGTGACCCAAGTTTGGCTGGGCCCCGATTTGCTTGTTATCTCGTTCTTTTCGTGCATTGTCCTTGGTGCAACTTCGTCCCTATCATCCTCTTCTTCCTGGTCCTTGGTATAATCTGTCTATCCTCAACATCCACACGTCCCTCGAAGGTCTTGCCAGGTCCTCCTTGACTTCAGATTCATCTAAACTTCCTCACAGTCTTGTCCAGGGCTAACATCCACACGTCCTCACCGATCTCGTCAGGTCCTTCTCGGCAGCATGCTCGTCATCACGTCTTCGTATCTTCGTCTGGATTTACGGCGTCCGGCAGGGTGGCGCCCTTCCACAGCATCCGGGGGGCGAATGGTACCGGGCCCTTCACTGGTTGTACAGGCGTCCTTCCTTACATCAGGGGACGGCTTAATACCTGCTCTGACAAACATCCTGGTCCGCAGACTTCTGGCGATCTTCTGAGAACACTCTTCCCACAGCATCCAAAAGGTACCTTTTCTACAGCAGGGTCCTCCTGCTGTAGAAAGGGTGCCGTATCGGATATCGTCAGCCCCACTGCTATATACAGTGGGGGAACCAATCATACATGGCCAAGATAGTTAAGAAAAGAAAAGCAACAGAGAAACGGTTTGTTAATTACCACTAGCCATTTTATCTATATAAATTTGCAGTTTTTGATGTTTGTTTTTACTTTATTTTTGTCTTTTTTTTTTTCATTTTGTGTTTTATTTTCCCAAAAGGGTAAAGAAGAAAATAGGAGAGGGAGACGTCAGTAGAAATCCACATGGACCTGGCTTGAACTACCAACCGTCGCTATAACAAAAAGAGTAGATGGGGAAACGATAATGGCATCCACAGGGATTTACTTGAACCAGTTGCCGTCACACAGAAAGAAATAAATGTAAATTGTACATCATGTACGAGTCACTCCGTCACGACTGACAAAATCGCGGGAAAAAGAGATACATCATAGATTTTACCCCTACGACAGCACAAATCCTATTAATGAAAAGGTTTCAATGTCTTTTGTTCTGCATGCATGAGTGAGTAAATGTGTGTGTGTGTGTGTGTGAGTGACAGCGGGGATGAGAGTGAGCTCACACAGAGAATGAATTACAAACACGAAGGTTAGCATTCAGTATTACAAACTGAGAAAAAATTAGCAATGCTATTAATACAAAATTATTTCAACTATAAAATTGTATTCAAAATTTAATAATATGCGACAGAATGTACGCACTAAAGAAAGGTGGTGTGAAAATATTCACAAGTCTTCTACAAGGATCTTCTCGGGTCAGAAATTCTGAACTGCCGAGGGAGCCATATCTACTATGCTGTCAGACTTCATCAACCGGGGATCCTATACCCAAAATGCCCTACGTGAGCAAACTGAGCCCGGAAAATCTATAAATAACCTGTTTTTCTTCTGCATATCTGCGACAGGTGCTTGTGACATCCCCTACAGGTATCTAAATATCACGGATCACACAAACACTTGGGGTTTACCCAATACATGCAAACAACTTCTAGAGGGTGAGAAGGGCATGATTATAGGGAATAAAGATTCTAGCTTAAACCCTAGTCCCACATTAAGAACAGACTAACTGTGGGTCACACACCGACTCGAAAGTTGCTGACGAAAGAATAAATTCAGTTTTACCTGTACCCCTTTCCCTCATATGTCAGAGTGTAGATCTATCAGACGATTTACGCAACCCCGGGTTATATCGGGCATCCCTGTGTACTGTGAAATGAGGAAAACCTAATGCTATACTAAAAACAACAAATTATATAAAATCTTGTTACAAGCTCCGTTCTAACCCCAATAGAATTATCTCCATGAGCAATGTAACGGTGCTAGGTTGTCAACACACACAACAACCAATTTAGGGGAAAAAAAAACGGCCAGCTCTTGGCCCTTTCCACATCCCAACCGACTGGAAGGGAAGTGCGGTCAGGTCGGGCAAGGGAGGAACAAAATAAAATGAAATGATGTCCATAATAACGATAATCACGGACACATTAAATTCGTTGTAGTTGAAGTAATAAAATCTCTAATAATAAAGAAATTAGTTAACTACTTGATTAGTAAAAGGATATTCATGTTTGTTGACCACATACCGTGATCACACAGTAATGCATCTAAGGTCAGAAGAATAGTGTGAGAATTTGTACTTTGCTGTCACTTTTAAAACCCAAAAAACCAACGTGAAATGACTGCACATAAAGGCTTAACAAATTTATGGAAGAAGAGGGAAGGTAAGGAAATAAAAAAGGCCCAAAATGTGTACTCACATGGTTTTTGTGAACATGGGTCCGGTCAGCCAGCCCTGAAGGCGAAACTTGGGCTGACCGTATTACATTGGGTGCTGGGCACGAACTGAGTAAAACTGGGCCCTCCTCGGGGACAAGCAGTGAGCGTGGCATTTGGGTATCAGCTGCGGAAAATGTGGGGCGCTGGAGGAAAGTGGGGGAGCAAGGTGAAAGGGCACCCCGTTCCGTCTGTTAATGACCCTCCATATGTATATATATGTATATATGTATATTTTATATATATGTGTATATATATACATATTTAAACCCAAAAAAAAAAAGACGCAAATACATTAAAATATACTGTGCAATAACAGAGTGTAGCATCAAATATGAGCTTTCCATTTTCTTCCAGTTTCAAACCAGGCAGAGGGACGCTCATCATCATTCTTCATTCATTCATTTGAGATTTGCGAAGTTTTCGCTTCGCCCGGGCCTTCATACGTATGGCCCGCCTGTGTCAGCTGTTTTTTTGGGCCCTTTCATTTTGTTCTCTTTACAATCTATATTTACCGTGGTGGCTAGATTGCCAGCAGGCGCTCCTACTGCCATGGTGTGAGCTGCGGCATAATCTCATTTCCAGCCCGGCGGCTGTTGTGGGTGGTCCTTGTCTCAGAAATTGTGTGTGCTCACAATTCTGTAAGTAATGTACAGCATGGCGTTCAGCTCGCCACAGTGCATGCAACACCTGTCTTCATCGTCATTGTCTCTACATTTGCCATGCGTAATGGTAACCTAGTCTGATTCTGTGAAAATGACTTCGGTACCAGGGCTCATAGCCTGTAGTGTCCTGAGTACCATTTTGCCAAGGAGGTTGATCTGGTTTTCTCTCTATGAAGCTGCAGGAGAAGGCACGGGTTTTGGGCCCTTACACTTCTTCCTTAATATTTTTCGGCTCGGTTTATGATCATGGGATTTGGGGGCAAGAATCCTCTGTGCTATTGTGAGGACAGTGGTCGAAAGTAATGTTGTCTTTGGGTGAGCTTTGCTGTAGAAAGTCAATGGCTGCCCTGAGTCTGTATGTATGACCATTGTCCCCTTTCCCCGAGGGACGTGTGGCCATGATCACAACTGCCCCTCCTGTAGCGAGGGGCATTGTCTGTTTTCCCTCATGGGTTGTATGGCATCCCTTGCTGCAAAACCGGTCCTGAAGTGTGATTTAAAGGATCAAATGATCCATCCGTGAAGTAGGTTCCTACACAGAGGGTGATGGCTGCAATGACCCTCTCAGCTTCTGCCTTTAGATTAGGCATGGTGTATTGATACTTTCTCCTTGACAAGCTCATAACAGAGAACTCGATCAAGGTTTGTACCCAAAGGTGGGCTTCACAAAGTTTAAATACTTGCCCTTGGCAAGTAGTTTTTCTTTGAGCTGATAGCATATCAACACCCTGGCTGTGTGAGACAGCCAGGGATTGTTTGCAAACAGCTTGTGGTATTGTTCTAGGTGTCTGAGTGTTTTTTGTCTCATGTTTGTGTTCCTGGGAGCTTGGATGACTTTTGAAAGGAACTGAGCTGCTCAGATCAATTCGTGATTCCAGAGGGAAAAGGTTTGCCTCCATGAGGAGGCTGAGGGCCTTCGTCCCCTTGGGGCACCTAAATGATCTGGCAGCTTCATTGTGAACTGTCTCAAATTTTTCTCTAATTTTGGCTTTGCGGCAAACAGGGACCAGAAGCATAGTCCCCAATGGGACGGATGGCATGTACATAGAAAGATCTTGAGTACTTTATGTCTAGCTCCTATGTGTCCTCCCAGACATTGCTCTCATGACAGACAGTCTTGCTTTAGTTTGGTCAACCAAGTACAGGACCTCCTTTTTAAAGGAGAGGGCCCGGTCAATCATTACCCCAAGGTATTGGAAGACCTGGACCCATTCTAAGTCCATTCCCTGGATTCTTAGACTTGTGCCTTGAACATTTAGTCTCAGAGCCATAGCTTTGGATTTGGCTGCAAAGATCTTTGTCCTGTCCTACATGACTCCTCAGATACAAGGTCAAGACAGCACTGGGCTTTACTTAGGGAGTGTGGTCCAGTGGAGATGATTGCAAAGTCGTTTGCATAGATGTTCTTGTTGAGGATGCAGGACATTAGGGTGCTGAAAAGGGCTGGACTGAGGACCCACCCTGAGGTGTTCCATTTTCTAGTGGCATGTGCTGACTTTGGCTGTTCTGTTCCTGAATAATCACCTATCCAAGTCAGGAGCTTTCCTCTGAGTCCCTTCTGGATCAGGCTCTCCTGAATAACAAGAGGACTTGCTAATCAAAAGCCTTCTCCAGGTCTAGGAATACTACCACAAAGTGACAGTGCTGATTGTGCTTAAGAGCGTGGAATATATTGCTGTGTGCTGTGTTCATGCCCCTTGTGAACATATGGAGGTGTTCATGTGGAGTCCCATTTTCCATTGGAGTCGGTTTAGAACCAATCTCTCGGGCGTCTTGCCCAGACAGCTGAGGAGAGATGGGTGTACTTCCCTGGCTCCTTTCGTTTTGGGATGGAACTATGATGGCCATATTCCAGCTCTAGGGTAGAATGGAAGTTTCCCAGGACTTGTTGATGAGTTTGCAGGAATGCAAGCTCACCTGCCAGTCCTAGGTGGGAAATGAAGGGGTATGAGATCCCATCAGAACCTGGGGCTGTGCAAAACTGTTTTTTGTAGGTTCGTCTTAGTTCCCTCAGAGAGAAGATAACATCTGAGCTATCAGGCTTGGGCCAGCATCCATGAGGATAGTACAGTCTCATCAACACACCATCTAATTCTCTCCATCAGAGCCACAGTGGCCGGGTGAGGTCTAGGGCCCTTCTTTGACATGCATTGGCTCTTGGCTGTTGAGAAAGTGATCTCGGGGAAAGCCTCAAAAACAGTTGGCTATGTGATGCCTGGCTCTTGGCTCCGGTGCCCTGCAAGGAGCCAGGATGGGGTGGTGTGCACTGAAGGCTCCCCTTATGATCTCTCGGTCTTGTGTTGCAGTACACAGATCAGGCTGATGTCTAAGCTCCTCCAACCTGGCCTGCTGTACCATTGTACAGCTTGAGGGGCCCCCCTCCGCAAGAGATTCAACATCCTCTCCACAGGATGTTGAATAACCGGTGCATCGGTTTTATTGCAGAGAAAGGGATTGTTGCTCTGACCAGGTGATCAAGCCTCTTTTACCAGCTATGCTTGGCAGCATGAAGACATGATAGCCTGAGAAGCGAACAGTCCCCCCCTATTTATGTCTCCTGGGGCATGACAAAGTCATGTTACTTTTATCGCACTGTTGCATGGGGATGGTATTCTTTGTATTGAAGCCATAGATGTTCCACTGTAGTATGCTTAGATTGTGTGTCATGATTTTAAATTGGGATAATTACATCAGAGACGTCTTTATATTCGGCTTGAGAGTCAGTTTGTTTGGGGTCTAACACTCCATTGTTGAGTCCTCGCTGGTTGTGGGATCATCAGGCAGACAGGGGTTGTTATCTGTAGAGTCTTGGGGGGTAACGGGAGGCGTGGCTAACTGTTGTACAGTGGATTCAGTCCGAAGATGTGTGAAGGGGGTTGTACTTGTTCAAGACAGAGAAGACATTGTCCACTAGGACTTTGAGTGTTAAGAGGTGTACTGATCTGCCGGGGGCCCAAGAGTCCAAGTTGAATGGTGTTTACCAAAAACTTGCTGATGACTTGTCTTTTAAAGGGAGATGCTGGAAACTGACTCTGTGGACTGAGGGCTTTGTAGCATGGAAGAGGCTTGCCGAAGGGAAGTGATGGTCATGGGATTTTGATTCAGTTGGTCAGATGAATGGGAGGTGTGACAGAAAATTTTGGGTTTGGGCCCAGGGTTGCGTGTGGTCATTTTGGCAAGGGATGAACTTGTTCCAGTCATGGATTTTCCTGGTAAATGTATTTGCAGATGGATCGTCTTTGGGGGAGGAGTGCTAGTCACTTTTCACAACGGAGGTTCCAGGCATGATGGTTGCCTCCACCTTGAGTTTTGCCAAACACCCCTCTGTGGCATGTGGTTGAGCACAGATGGCACAACGTGGGACGCTCTGCTTTTGCCTGATAAAAACCCAAAAATGCGGGCACCTGAAACAGCGTAAGGGCTCTGGGAGGTTTTTTTCCCAGTCTGAAAAGTTCCCAAAATACCCAGGGTTTATCTCTGTTGGCGGGCTTTTTTGTGGGCAGGAGGGCTTGTCGGGCCCCGTCTTTTTGGGATCTTGCGAAAAAAACAGGTTTCAGAAATTATGTAGGGGAAGTGGTAAAGGGGTTTTAAGAGGAAAAACCCAGTGGAAACCCTTTCCCAAAATGACTTTTTAAAAATTTTTAGGTGTTGAGTCCATGTTTTCCGAGCTTTTGATGCAGAAACGGGAGATGAATAGTCTATCGATTTCTGCTGCGGTGTTGTGGGGAAAGGGTTTACGTGGGTTCCGTATCCTCCGAGGTCCCCAAATTTCCCGGTTTTTTGGGGGGAATTTCTTTCTGGTCGTGGTCTTTCCGGATATCCAAACCTTCGTAAACTTCAGTGTTTGGGATGACGGGCTTCTTTTTCATTTTTTTAGAACCCCATGGAGGTCTGGGTTCCCTTCCTTGAGAAGGGGGATTGTTTTGGGGAAGTCATCCTTTTTTTCCGGGTTTTTTTACTTGGGCCCTTGGGAGGGGCATCAGGGGACGGGGGGAAATATATTTAAAATAAATTTTTATATATTTTAAAATATAAAATATAAAATATTATATTTTAAACTTATTTATATATAAGTGTTTTTGTGATTTTTAGTGTGTGGTGTGTGTGTTTTTGTTTGGGGTGTGTGTGGGGTGTGTGTGTGTGTGGGTTTTGTGTTTTGTGTGTGTGTTTGTGTGGGTGTATTCCATATTTTATACACCCGCACCCGCATAAAACAATATTGTACAAAACACCCCAAAGCGCGCGCGCCCCACACACACACACCACACATACATACAAATACATTATATATATATTTTTTTTTATAAAGGTTTTGGGTTTATGTTTGAGTCGCCGGGTCACAGCATGATACTTAATTGTAGTTTTTTTTTGTTTTTATCTCTTGGAGTTAGTACGTGGTAGGTTTTCCCCCGTTCCTTTTTCCCCGGAAGTGCCCGGGGTTACCTTTTAGGGAAACTTCTCTCTATTTTTTGGGGGTTGGCACCAGCACTGACTTGGGGTGGCTTGGCCACCCAGTGGGGTTTGGAATGGCCCAAACGAGGTAATTCCCTTTCCCAAAGGGAAAAACGCGCTTGGGCCCGGGGACTCGAACCCCCCGAACTCCAAATTTCCGTCGTTTACAGTTTTTGAATTTCCCATGCTCTAAAAACCCCCGGCCACCCCCGGCCTTTTTTATATTATAATAATTATATATATATATTATATATATATATTATAAAATTTATATATAAAAAATTTAAAGATATATGTATAGTACAATTTATACCCACATATACATACAGTACATATATATTATAATATATATATTATATAAAATAATTATATTAAAATATTATATATATATAATAATATTAATATAATTTAATATATATATTATAATATAAAAAATCATCCCGTTTATCGTATATCCCCCCCATTATTAATAATTTTATAAAATATATATTTTTATTTATATATAATATAAAATGTATAAACATATTAAAATTTTATATATTTTATATATTAATATATATATTATATATATTATTTATATATATATATGCTGGGGTGAAGGGGTCACCCCCCGCACTCGCATGCGGCGATTAGTGGTGGGACTTGACTGATTTTGGGTAAATTTAAAATATATATATATATAATATAATATAATATTTTATATATATTTTTGCAAAAATATACATATTATATATTTATATATAAAATATTAAAGGGATACAAAATATATATATTAAAATATATATATATACATGGTTTTATATTATATATATATTATATATAAAATATATAATTTATATAAATATGTGTTTGTGTGTGTGTGTGTGTTTGTGTGTGTGTACATACGCCACAAACCACACACACACCCAAAACCCCACAACATACCTACACAACACAAAAACACACACCCCACACACACAAAACAACACCCACACAACACCTATATATATATATAATATAACCCATTTAAATATTTATTAAAATACATATATTCTACCCTAAAATATATACATTTTAATTTATATATATATTTAAAATTTTAAAAATTTTAAAATTTTTAATAATATATATAAGTCCATTAATTAAACGGTTTCTAAAAACCCTTTCCCCCTTGTTTTACATTTTTTCATCTTCACTTCTTTTGTCGACTAAATTCCTTTTTTAAGGGAACGTGCAGACTTTGAAAGAAAGGGGACCGGGAGTAAACCCCGTGTCATAGGGTGGGCTCGTTTTCAGGTTTTGGGGGAAATGGTCTTGCTGGGGCGCGTCTACCGAGGTATCCAAAACCCTTTGTAGACTCCATGTGGCCTGCGGGGCTTCTTTTTTCAGTTTTTTCAAAAAACCACATGAGAGGGCTGGTTCCTCTTCCTTTAGAAGGCCTTTTTTTTTCCGGGTTTTTCTAAATTGGCCAAAGGCAGGTCACAGGGGGGGCGGGGGGAAATTTTTTGTTATACATATTATAATATATTATATATATATTATATAAAATATATATAAAATAAAATTAAAATACATAATATATATATAAAATATATTATTAATATAATTATATATAGGTTGTGTGTGTGTGGGGTGTGGGGTGTGTGTGTTTATATATTTTTATATATATATATATTATAAATATATAATATATATATTATAATTTTTATATATAATTTTATATATTAAAATTTTATGGGGGCCCCTTGGCCCCAATTTTAGAGCGTCGGACTCAAAATGTCAAAAACGGCCAATCGAGTTTGAGGGTTCGAGTCACCCCCGCCGGGGTTTTTCCCCTTTTGGGAAGGAAATTTACCTCGAAATTTCCTGCCTAGCCCTGGGGGACTAAGTAACCCAATCGTGCCGGGGAAAAAAAAGATGGTGCTCGGAAAAAAAAAAAAAAAAAAAAAAAAAAAAAAAAAAAAAAAAAAAAAACCCACGGGGGGAAGGAAAGGCCAAAACCCCCGCTCTAAAAAAAAACCCGAAAAACATGGAGCCCATGATCGTCAGGGGGCGGTGGCCGAATGGTTAGAGCGGGCGGACTCAAGACCCGTCCGATGGCAAAACCCAAATTTTTGAGGGTTTTAGTCACCGACCGCCGCGTTGTTTCCCCTTTTGGGAAGGGAAATTCCCCCTCGATTTCCTGCCAAAAACCACTCAAGTCAGTGGGTGGGCCCCAAACCCGGGTAAATAAGAGAGAATGATTCCCCAAAAAAGGGAACACCGGGACTCTCCGTGGAAAAAGGAAAATGGGGAAACCACACCACTACTCCTTTCCAAAAAAGAAAAAAAAAACGTGAAAAATGCAATTGAGTATCATGTGTGGACCACGGCGGCTCAGACATGAACCTACCCTTTTAAAAGAGTTTATGATATTTTATATATATACATTTTATATATATATATTATTATATATTTTTTATATATATTTATTATAGGGATATATATATATAATATTTATTTTTATTTATTTACATATATTATATATATATATATATTATATATTATTAAAATATATGTATATATTTTACTGTAAAGTTATGTATATATATTTTAAATATGTTATACATTATCCAAAATATATAATATATAATATATATATATATATTATATATATATATTTTTTTATTATATACTTTATTATATATAATTAAAATTATATATATTATATATAACTATATAAAATCTAATTATATATTATATCTATTTTATCTATTATATCATCCTTTATTTATTTTTGTGTGTGTGGGGTGTTTGTGTGGTGTGTTGGGGGGGGTGTGTGGGGTGTGTGTGGGTTTTGTGTGGGTTTTGTGCGTGTGTGTGCTTTCGTGCGTGTGTTTTTTTTTTTGTGTGGTGTGTGTGTGGGTGTGTTGGTGTTTTTTGGGGTGTGTGTGTGTTGTCTGTGGGGTTGTATATTATATTTTATTATATAATCCCCTTATATATTGGGGTGTGTGTGTGTTTGTTGTGTGTTGGGGTTTTGTTGTGTGCGGGGTGTTTGTGTGTTTTGTGGGGTGTGTGTGTGTACATATAATGTATGTACTATGTGTGTTTAAATATATGCCTATATATAAATTTTATATATATATAAAATATACTATTATTTTAAAATTTATTTTTTTTAAAC
>NW_023658160.1:22500-25043 GCF_015228065.2 Penaeus monodon
ATAATATATATTAAAACCTTTTTTTATGCTTTCACACCTTTTAACCGGGGATGCTAAAAAAAAAAGCAAAGCCCTCTTTTCCGGAACCCAAAAATTTTTAAAATTTTATATATTATTATAGTTTAAAATTTTAATTATATATATATTATATAATTTTAAATTTTTATTTGTGGTGGGGGTTGATATTAAGGGGTCTTTTATCTATATTATTTGATTAATATTTTATATATAATTATATATTCTCACAATATTGTACTACATTAAAAGCCACCACCCCACACACACAAAAACACAACACCACACCCACCCCACCCCCCCACACACACCACACAACACATATATAATCCCAATATTATATTATATATTATATTATTTTTTTTATTTTGGGGGGGTTGGGGTGGGGGGTGTGTGGTGTGTGTGTGTGTGTGTGTTGTGTGTGTGTGGTGTGACTATTGTTTCTAATTTTGTGATTATCTATATTTTTATATTATTTCTTATTATCTAATATAAATATATATTTATTTCAAAATTTTACCCACCCCCACAACACACCTAATTTTTTATATATTAAATTTTATTTTATATATTATATCTATATTTAAAAAACTTTTTTTATTATTATTTCAGTTTTGTTATCCCGGTAAAGGGGCTTATGCTTTTTTTTTTTTGCTCCCCAGGTTGAAAATTTTTTTTAACTCTCTTAACACCTATTAAACATGCAGATATCTAAATGTATTGTAGTGGGGTGTGTGTGTGGTGTGTGTTTGTGGTGCGTGTGGTGCGTGCGTCGTGCGTGCGGGGTGTGTGTGGGGGGGTGGTGTGGGGTTTTTGTGGTGGTGTTGGGGGGTGGCGGGGGAGGGGGCGGTGGGGTTTTTGTATTATATCTAATTTAAAATTTAAAATATATATAATAGTGTGTGGTGGGTGGTGTGTGGTGTGGTTGTGTGGGGTTACAAAATTTGTATGTACATGTTGAGTTTATATCCCAAAAATTTTATATTAAATATTATTAATAATATATAATTATTAAAATTGTTTTAATATTATATATATATATATATATATATATATAATTTTTTTTTATATTTTATATATATAATATATTAACTATATATTATAATATATTTATATATATATATAATATATTTTTACATATTTATTATAATATACACATTTCCCCCACCACACACACACACCCACACCACACACACACACACCACCCCACACACCCACACACACCCCCCCACACCACCACGCAGCACACACACCAAACAATCATACAAAACACCCACACACCACACACACACACCACACCCACACACACACCCCACACACACCACACCCCCCACACACACACATATTTTATAAATATTAATTATATATACATAATTATATAAAATAATATTAAAATTTTTATATAAAATATATTATTATAATATATCAGTATATTATAATATTAAAATAATATTTTTATATTAATTATAATTAAAATTTTTATGTATATTATTCTATTAAAAACCATTATACATACATATATATATTTATATATAATATTATATATATATATATATATAATATATATATATTTATATTATATATATATTATTATAATTTATAATTTAATATTTTATTATATTATATATATATAATTATATACTATATAATTTTTTTAAAAAACACACACATTAATATAATATATTTATATATAAAATATATATTAATATTATTATATATATGAATGTATATATAAAATATAATTAAAATTATTTCATATATATAATAATATTATGTTGTGGTTGTGTGGTGTGTGTGTGTGTGTGTGGGTGTGTGTGGTGTGTGTTGTGTGTGCGTCCCCGTGCGTGCGTGCGTGCGTGTGTGTGTGGCGTTGGTTTTGTGTGTGTGTGTTGGGTTTTGTGTGTGTGTTTTTGGTTGGGGTGTGTGTTATACCACATATAATAATTATATATTATTTATATATAATTATTATTATATAATATATATTGGGGTTTTTTGTGTTGTGTGGGGTTGTGTGTGTGTTGCTAATTGTAGTCATCATTTTATTATATATTATATATATATTATTAAATATAATATTATATGTGTGTTGGTGTGTTGTTGTGTGCTGTGTCGTTGTGTTTGGTGTTTTTGGGGTGTGGGGTGTGTGTGTGTGTGTGTGGTGTGTGTGTGTGTTTTGGGGTGGTGTGTGTTGTGTTGTGTGGTATATTATTTAAAATATTTTAATATATATATAATATTATATTTGGTGGTGGGTGTGTGTGTGTGTGTGTGTGTTGTGTGTGTTGTGTGTGGGTTTTTGTTTTTGGGGTGGGTTTTTTTTTTGTGTGGGGGGTTTAATATAAAATTATTTTAATATTTTTTAATTATATATTACATATATATATTTTATATAAATTTTTAAACTTTTATTTTTTTTTATATTTTTTTTTTTTTTTTTTTTTTTTTTTTTTTTTTTTTTTTTTATGCCCAAATTTTTAATTACATTTTTTATTATTTTTTAATATTTTTATTTATTTATATATTTT
>NW_023658161.1:2500-6181 GCF_015228065.2 Penaeus monodon
ATGTAATATGAACTGTTTGTTTTGTGTGGGAAGGGGTGTACGCGGTACGCCCTAAAGATAGTAGAAGGACGCACTGGAATAATAACAGACAGCCCAGAGGCAGTGAGGAAAGACCTGAGGCTAGCGTAAAACCGAGTGCGTTGTCTTAAAGGGAAAAGAGTCTTGACAGAAAATGAAGATACCCTCTTAAGTACCGCGCCCATGTCAACAGGCGAAATCACGTCAGGCGACACCTCACGTGCGCCGCACGAATGAGGGATGTTGCCAAACTATTCAATCGCTGTGTAATTTTGTTGACTGTGCTCTGATATGAAAAAACAGTTAAAGTTAATGAGGTAAGATGAGAAACTTTGTTTACTGTGCCTACAATCTGACCGACCTTACCTCGCACAGCCTTAAAATCAGTAGCTAATTCCTGAACATTGTGCGCGAGCGTGTTGACAGCATGAGCAGATGAGTCGAAACTGTGAACTACAGACGATAAGCTTTCCTTATACTTCCTGAATTCGGATGTAAGAGTGTCGTCATCCACAACTCCGAAAAGTACGTGCGCAAAATTGCCAACAAAATTGAATAATCCTCGCCGGGCCCTACCTGTAGGAGTGAGAGGCCCTACGAAAGAATTCAACTCTGCAATCGTCGATGATAAGATACGATTGAATAGGCGAATGTCATGTGCATCAAGAGAAGGATCTATGGTAAGGTTGTCACGAAGAGAAATTAACTGGTCCCTGTGGTATAGCATGAGCGGAGTGGCAATAGCGAGAACCGGACCTCCACATGGCTTGTTATAGGGAAAACCTTCCCAAGGTCCTCAACCACAGCCCCAGGTGCGTCCTTCACGTTACGCGGCAGGCGATGCGAGTCTCCTCCCATGAGGAGTGCCACAAAGAATATGGACAACAGCATCCTGGAAGGGAGAGCCAGATATCACTCACCACTCACACGACCAGCATAAAGAATATATCACACAAACCAGTTACAAGAGAAAATGAATAGGATGATAATGGTCCGTCCTAGAATGAGCGGTGCAGGTAATAGCATGCAATCGCAGCTAAGTATAGAGATAGAAACAAAACCCTACGGGAGTAACACATATACCTGACGAATCGCTAACTCTCGAGGACTAGTGCAAGTAAATGAGAAAAGAATGATGTATCAAAGCAAGGATGACTAATGAGAGGACAATCATGATTCCTGACACTCATAATACTGATCAGCCAGCTTCAGGACGTCAAAATGGAACCACTGCACAGAGCCATCAGCGACAGACTTGCACTCTGCCTTGTTGTTCTTTACTGCCACAACTCTGTAGGGACCCACAAATAACGGACTAAGCTTAGGCCGAATAGTAGTATGAGCATGATTTTTCTTAAATACCAAGGAACCGACCCCGATAGATTTCGCACGAGCGATCTTATGCTGGTACTCAATTATTCTGTCACGAGACCTGGTCAGGAACGCCTTTGCTTGCTGAAACGCTCGCTGCTGCCGAGAAACCAAATACTCAGCATAATTGTCCGCATAGAGGGGACGCGGCCTCATCTCCAGGAGTTCGTAAGGCAGCCGCTTGTCCTGTCCCGTGAGAAGAAAGTGCGGACTATCGCCCAGGGAAGAGTGATAGGTAGAATTGATGGCCGACTGGACGGTGGGGAGAACGTCCCAATCGTCCTTGCTGTCGTCCACCAGTTGACGCAAAATGGTTAGAATGGATCTATTTAAACGTTCCGTAATGCCATTAGCCTGTGGACGGAACGGCAAACATTTAGCTGTCACATGTAGCTGCTGCGTGAGAGTGGCTAACACCTGATTTACAAACTCGGTACCGTTATCCGAGCTTAAATATTGTGGACAGCCGTGACGGCAACAAATTACGTCATGAAATGCTTTCGTGACGTGCACCGCAGCCTTTGACGGAACCGCCACCAACTCGCAGTAGCGAGAAAAATTGTCCACAAACACTAGAATGTGTTTGTTGCCAGACCGTGATGTGGTGAAACCAGACAAAGTGTCACATGACACTTTCTGCCAGGGAAAATCCGGAATATCGAACTTAAGTGCAGGCGCGGGATCGCTTGTGTGACCCTTGTACAAGGGGCACGTCTTGCAAGACCTGACGTGATTAGCTACCCTCGTTACTAACCGCGGAAAATAAAACCGGTTACGGGTCAACTGCACTGCCTTATGAACACCACAATGTGCTGCCTCACGGTATTCATGAGCATACTTCAACACACGCGGCACTAAAATTTCCGGCACCACCAGGACTTCTCGGACGATCCGTCTGCGACCCATAATTCGCTTCGGCTGGGATCTCCGAAATAACAGTCCCGTGACGTCAAGAAAAAATTCCTTAACTGGCAACCCCTTAACCTTGGGGACTGCCGTGCCCTTGGCTAAGGCTCGAATGATCTGGCCGTAAATTTTGTCGGCACGCTGGGCAGCATATACCTCGTCTTTATTCAGCGGTTCCAAGGGAGGAACCTGTGAAGCACTATTCACAACAGCTGACGAAGGCAAGCTAAATGAAGGGGGAAATCAGCAGCGTCGTCCCGCTTCAAAGATTGCGAGTTTTCGATTGGCGCACGTGACAGCGTGTCAGCGGCGACATTTGCGCGGCCCTGAATATACACAAAAGTCACATCGAAATCGCCCAGGATATCCTGGTAACGTGCCCTACGACCATACGGATCTTACCATTAAGCGACGTGAGCGGCATGTGGGTCTGTGTGAACCATGACCTTGTACCCAGTATAATATCTCTGAAGTACTTAAGAGCCCATACAATCGCCAACATCTCCCTATCGGTGACCGAGTAATTTTTCTCTGCACTAGTTGAGAACCCTACTAGCAAACCCGATAGGGCGCAGATTCCCTTCGTGCTCCTGCATTAAAACGCTCCTAGCCCAACATTCGACGCGTCTGTGTGGAGAATGAGGGAGATCAAACCTCGTAAATGCAAGAACGGGAGCGTGCGATAGACAATGTTGTAATGAAAATGCGTTGACCTGCTCCTCGCCCCAGCGCCAGGGACATCTTTCTTGAGGAGGTGTGTCACGGTGGCAGCGATCCTCCCAAATCCTTAATGAACGGTCTATAAAACCTGCTAACCCCAGGAACGACTTTACCTGTGTTGCATCAGAGGGAATGGGGAACATACTGACAGCTTTTACCTTGGCCTCGTTAGGGGCAATACCTGCAACACTAACAGAATGACCGAGGAAATCTAAACGCGACTGGAAGAATTTACACTTAGCCGGATTAATTGTTAATCCCGCTTCCAAAAATCGCTGAAAAAAACTGCACAAATGTGCTTCATGGTCCTCGATCGAAGGTGAACAAACCAAGATGTCGTCTAAATAGACTAGCACCTGATCATTAATTAAACCCTGCAGGACGAGAGCCATAAGACGACTAAACGTCAGAGGTGAATTCCTGAGACCCATAGGTGACACCAGGAACTCAAAGTGACCCACATGCGTCGAGAATGCAGTGTATGGTTGGTTGTCCTCTGCCAGGGGGACCAGAAGGAAACCTTTCGCCAGGTCAGTGGAGGAGAAGACCTTACTCTTTCCCACCAATGTCTTGCAAGAGCTGACGAAGGTGTAGGAAAATAGGAACAAGGTGACGGAAACGGTCCCCCCATCGCGCTGACCCGGGTAGTCGAGGTTGACAGCCTCG